>NC_079509.1:866484-1166484 GCF_030052815.1 Hevea brasiliensis
GTCCAAGAGTAGATTTAATTTTGTCAGATCAAATTATAGATAGATGGGCTCATTCGGCGTGATGTTTTATCGTTAATTATTGTTATTGCGGCTAACTATTTTGCTTGTTTTACTGTTTATCTCCTTCTGATTGCTCTTACGTTTCAAAAAAAAAGAAAAAAGAAAAATGGAAAAATAAATCCTGAATTGGGAAGAGGTAAAGGTGTCCTTCACACTAAACACTCACGATGTCCTCACACACTTTGGCCCTATACGGGCTTTCTTACCCTTTTAGGAAAATAGGAGGTCATGTAGCGGTACAGTGGGTTTTACCCGTTAGTATCAGTGAAGGCTTCTCAAATTGAAACTCGTTCTATTCACGTGATACAGTGGAATTTTCCGACAATATCATGGGGGTAGAATGGGGCTCTCTTGTTCTGATGGGGCAATTTGGGAACACTGTGGCTTTTAGAAAATTAGATCTGAGCTAAACTATCACAATAGTGAAAGCCGTAGTAAACTACCTTATAAGATAGAACTATCCGGATAGGTAGCGCTCATCAGGTATTAGGAGTCTCCCTACTATAGGACAAAGGGGCATACTTACTCTTATCTTGCTTTAATCTCCTTTTGTTCATTTTTTTTTAGGGTAATCTAGAATCCTACTAAAACACCTACACATTTTCCTACTTTGATAAATGTATGCGTGTCCTACATCAATAGGATTCAAAATTACCTAATTTATCTTGCTAACGAATTTTCCCACAGGCATTACCAAACCAAGAGTGCAGTAAAGGATAGGCATCATTTTTATCATGGCATCCTCAGTCGATCGCGAGAAAAGGTTCAGAATGCTAAACTTTGGTCCAAATCAGCTCATAGTCCGGTACCCTCGCAAAATGGTGTTTCCAAGGCACATACTAGCTCGCTACCTTCATTAGATCTGATGAATAAAATAGAGGTCGGAATGAGCGACCTCGAAGTGTCTAATGGATGGAGGTCGCTTCTGATCAGTCAAGGCACGATTTGAAGAGAAATGCGGGAGGATTGCAACCTTAATGCAAGTCAAGGTCCAAATCCGGCATTAAAAGCCATGTTTGGAATTCTAAGTGCAGGTATTCTCTTTCAATGACATTGATGCGGTTCCCACTATGGAAGAATATCAGGCATTGCTAGGGATTCCTTACTCATTGCAGAACCAGATCTACCTACACCTCGAACATAGGCAGACCTGGAAATGACTGGCACATATGTTGGGTACTACCCCAGAAGAATTGAAGTCAAAAGAAACCGCCAAAGGAGACACGCATGGTTGGTATTAGACATATCTCCGTAAATGGTTAGATCAATGCCTCAGAAAGCGGTGGGATCAAGCTTCGGTAGCACTCGCCTTGGGAATCTATGGTCTGATTTTGTTCCCGGAACCATTGGGAATCATAACTTGCAATGCGGTGGAAGTGTTCTGGACAGTAGAAAGGCGGCAGATCAATCCAATACCGGCGATCCTTGCGGAGACTTTATTAACCCTTACCTACTGCAGACAACAGGGCAAAGGGTCCCTTAAGTGTTGTTCTCAAGCGTTATACCTCTGGATTATCGATCACATGTGTCCCGTGGAGGCGAAGGGATTGACTTGGTACCTTGACCAGCCTCCCATCGAGAGAATGACCGGTAGTAATCACGAAAAATGAACAGCGATGGTGGGAGCGGATTTTGAGTTTCAATAGCCATGATTCTTGTTGGAGAAGCGTGGATGGCAGCCAACCAGCCCGATCGATCAGGGGTAATCGTCGGTATCCCTAATCGAGTAACGGATACACAAGTTACACTCGGCATTGGTAATGAGGCGATTTGGCTCAACACGATCCGTGATCAACATTGAAGAATACCACCAAGGTCACTTCTACCATGAGCTCAAGGAAGAGGAAGGGTTGAAAATGGCTGCAAGTCTTGGGAAAACATTACTCTGATGGAGAGATCGCCAAAAGGCCCGAGTGCCTTGGGTGATTATCTTAAATGGAGAGCTGACAGGGACCGAGAACACTCTACTGTAGAATTCAAGGACAGTGACCCTCGCCAAAGCGTCCTCTTAGAAGAAGCTGATGATTGCTGGATGACTCGCTATGTAAGGCAAATCAGAGAACTCACAACTGCAGAATGAATGAAGCAGTTGGAGGACCAACGACAAAAGCTTAAAGAAGAATGAGAAGACTCAAGGAAGAGGCAAGAGCCAAAAGGATGGGGTTGAAAAGCAAGAGGTACAGTGGGAAAAGGAAAAGACTCTCTTCAAGTGAGGTCAAAGAGATGAAAGAGGCGAATAGTAAGCTTCAGGAAAGGATGAAATACCAAGAGGTACTCGTTGAAGAATATAAGCAAGAAAACAAAAAGAAGAAGCTCGAAATAAAAGAACAGGCACTACTCATTAACGATATCTTGAAAGAGTGTGCTAAGGAAAGGAAAGAGAAAGAAAAACAAGCTGCCCTCTATCAAGAACTGAAAGAGAATGTTGACCAGCTGGAGAGAACAATAGCACAGGGAAAACAAGAACTATTACAGATCAGTATGCTCTGAAAGCATTCGATCCTGCCAAGCAAGAAGAAAGGTTGTATGAGTATCTCAGAAAATGTCATCTCATTATAAAGAACCTCCCAGAGCCTAGGCCGATGTAAAGAATATGGTGTACAAATTATTCAGTTAATGAAACGATTTTTGGACCATTGTTTAGTAAATTTGTGAATGAATAATATGACTCCCGTAGGAACTCCCTTGCTAGGGTTATGTGAAAAATTGAATGCGCTATATGGACAGGTATCATAAATGCGCATTCAATCCCGTCATTCATGGTCAGACCATCGAACGATGCCATGATAAAGTGGGTGCGATTATCCTTTTACAGATGACAACCTGGCTCTCAAATGCCACTGTATCCTTCGTCCAGATCAGGACTTTTAGTTTCTTTGAAAAATTCGAAGTTTATTTAAAATTTCCCTTTTTCTCTACTCCCTACAGGAAATCAATATTGCTTCAAACAAAGCAAGTCTGACCAAGCACACAATTCAGCCCAAGCGAGTGTACTTAACAAGATCTCGGACAAAGAAGATAATGGAAGATCAGGAACAAGTCTGAGAACCTACGAGGGCAAGTCTCAGAATTGAAAGATCAGTCTCGGAACTTATGAGATTAATGAGGAAATGTCCAGAATAAACCCACGTGAGCCTAGCACGCCATTACCTCCTCCACCACCTCCAACAAATGATCCTCACCAAGCTTCAACTTCTTTTACCTTTCGTCTCCCATCCGGACAGACAATCACTGTCAATCCAGTACTACAAATAATGACCTACCTTACTCTCATTACCCAACCGTTCAAAACAGACCCATACCCTTCAAATGTGATCCTCCCATTCACTTCACCCCTCATCTCCCAAGCGGGGAGTATTCCACGCTTGATGGGGAGAAAATAAGTCAAAGAAAGTGAGAAACTATGCGCTCTAGAGGAGAGATTGAGAGCAATTGAAGGGCTGAATATGTATGGTCGGTCGGCGTGGCATCACTAAGGCGGTGCGGATGTGGTGGTCCCACCCAAATTCAAGGTTCGGATTTTGACAAGTACAGGAACTTAGATCCGCATCCACGGCAACCTACATTGCCAAAATGCGCCCTAACAAGATGTGAGACTTCTCATTCACTTCTTTCACGAGCCTCTCGGAGCGGCTCTAAGATGGTGCATACAATTGGGCAGAGCAAGTGCACTCTGGAAGGATTTAGTGATACCTTTTTGAAGCAATACAAATTCAATTGTGATGCGGCACCCACAAGGAGAGACCTCGAACTTGCACAGAAAAGGCAGGGAAGGTTTCAAGCAGTATGCCCAGAGATGGAGGGAAAAGGCAGCGGAAGTATATCCCCCGGTGACTGACAATGAGCTATGCTCTTTGTTCATCGAAACTTTGAAGACCCCTTACTTCAACTTGATGATTGGGAACACCTCCAACAGCTTCTCTGACATCATACAGGCTGGCGAGAGGATAGAGGCCAACCTAAGAATGGGACATTGCAGAGTCGTGAGAACCTCTGTAAGAAGGCGCGGCTTTGGCAAGAAGAAGGAGGGTGAGGTGCATTAGTCACCGTCGAATAATTACTGCCCATTTCCCCAAAACAACTACAGACCAAATCATTCCTCTCAGGGCCAAACCATCGCAAATATCCCACCTCCCTTCCCAAATTATCCACACCCGCGCCCACAATATCCCCCACCTACAAATTACCAACCAAGACCGCTTCCTTCTCCTGCTCAACCAAGACCACCACAAAATAAGCCAAGGCCCCCAAGAAACCCTGATCCACCTCTTCCCCTCCCACTCAGTGAAATATACCGATACCTTGTCGATATAAACCAAATTGTACCAGTCCCCTTAGACCCAATCCAGCCACCATACCCCAGATGGTATGATGCCACTGCCCGTTGTGAGTACCATGGAGGGGCACAAGGGCATTCAACTGATAACTGCGGGGCACTCAGAGGAGAGTGCACGCTTTAATCAAAATGGGTGGTTGAAGATCGAGGGATATGGGTCCCTCTCCAACGTTACCTCAAACCCACTGCCTAACCATAATACGGGCAGTGGTGTAAATATGATAGAGTATGAGGAAGAAGGATCAACACCAGAAGTAGACAAGCTGGTTCCTCACTTTAAGGAGATGTTTGCCGTAGCAATGAGGGAAGGCTACCTTTGCCCTCAGGTAGCGAGATTCGAAGAAAGTACGGGGTGTCCTTACCATGAAGGGGCAGCTGACCATGAGCTGCGGGATTGTGAGGGGTTCAAGCGGAGGTCGAACTTACTATCCCTCAAAGTTACGAGATATCGGACAAGGTCGAAGACGGAAGAGGAAGTGAACACCACGATTCAGCCAAAGCGGCTTCTACCTCCAAACCGAATCACCTTCTCACCCCGGTAGCCTCACGCGATGCGGTTATCCGAACTCCGCCTCAGCTCCCCGTCACCAATACTCACGCTGTCCCATGGAATTATAATTTCCAAGTTTTCACTCAGGGAGCGTCAAGCAGTACATCGGCTCCTAGTCTTGTCTCACCTCTGGCACCACCAAAACCATGTTTCGCTCCTCACGAGCATTTCAGAATGACTTATGCTGGACCTACCAGTGACATTACTCCCCAGACCAGTTCTCAGCCCATTATCACAACAAAGCCCTCTCCACCTGAGCAAGAAGTCGAGTTTATAACTCGAAGTGGGAGGTATTACGGGAACGAAGAAAGAGAGAGGAGGAAAGGGAAAGTAAAAATGGGAGAGTCATCAAGAAATCTGAGAGGAGGTTGAGAAAGCAGGGGAAGTAGAGCCTGTTGAGCACAAAGAAGAAGAGGAACTGCTGCTCCAAATCATGAAACAGAGCGAGTATGATGTGGTGGAGCAATTGAGAAAAACACCCGCCCGAATTTCACTGTTATCACTAATCCTGAGCTCGGAAGTCCACCGACAAGCCTTACAAAGAATCCTGGATCAAGCCTTTATAAACCCCGACATTACTCCGGGGCAGTTTGAGAAGATAGTAGAATAAATCCAGGCATCCAGCTTTGTAGCCTTTTCTGAAGAGGAGGTAGACCCCGCAGGCTTAGGGCACAATAAAGCTCTACATGTAACTGTGAAGTGTAAGGGTTGTATAGTGGCCAAGGTTCTCATCGATAACGGATCAGCCCTCAATGTACTGCCTAGCGCTACCTTAGCCAGGTTGCCAGTTAACCAATCAGACATACGTCAGAGTGCTATGGTAGTAAGAGCCTTCGACGGTACAAGAAGAGAAGTGTTGGGAGACATTGACCTACCAATCCAAGTCGGGGCCTGTACTTTCAACGTCACATTTCAGGTGATGAACATTGAGCCGGCTTACACTATGCTGTTGGGAAGGCCATGGATCCATTCTGCGAATGCTGTTCCTTCAACCTTGCACCAGAAAATAAAATACATTAAGGACGGCAAAATCGTCACTGTAAGGGGTGAAGAGGCCATATTAGTCACCAAGCCGCAATCACTTCCTTATGTGGAAGCGGCCGAGGAGTCGTTGGAGAGTTCTTTCCAGGCCCTTGAATTGCAAGATACCGAAAAGGAGGGGGCTATGGCTATGGTGACCAAAGTGATGTCGAGAAACAGGTATCAAGAGGGGAAAGGCTTGGGCACCACACTGCAAGGAATCGTGGAACCCATACCGGCTATTCAGAAAATAGGCCGTTGTGGTTTGGGATATGAGGAGGATGCCCTTGTGGATGGGCGATTCTGGATGAGGAAAATACTTCGGGATCAGAGGTTTGACCAGAAGATGGGAAAGATGAAAGTAGTCCCGAGAATCACGGAGATCTTCACTAAGCCGGTCATTCAACATCCGGCAAATACAGAAGAATCACCCGATGATCCATCCATAGATGTCATCCAACTGGACTCCTTGTATGAGGCCCTAGTCTCGCCAGTGGCTGAGGGGCAAGAGCTTGACAACTGGACAACAGAGGATATCCCTGTACTCAATTTCGAGTAAAGTACCTCTGGTTATCTACACTTGATCATTTTGTCCATGGTGACAAGTGTAATACTGTAAATGGACCTTTTCTTATGGCATTAATATTAATGAATTGATAGCGCATTTTAAATCCAATACTCTCTTTCTTTCCTTTTTAATTCCATCCTTATAACACGTTCTATTCTTTATTCGTTCAGGACTATTCATCAATTAACACCTAATAATCCAATAGACTCAGAAATTCCTCAGTTAATTTTGAAATCCCCATAGCGCCATTACTTCAAGTAATTCGAGGAAGACCTTACACAAGAAGGCGGTGAAAAGGACAGGCCCTCCCTCGTACCTTGTGGAGGCAAAGCAGCACCGTAAACTTAGGCACGGAAGAAGTAAGAAGGGAACTTAAGGTAGTGGAGAGTGAAGAATTGGGAGATATGATCAGTCTGCTTAAAGAATTCCTCGATGTATTTTCCTGGAGCTATGATGATATGGTGGGTTTGGACCCTCAGATAGTAACGCACAAAATTCCCTTAATTCCAGGAACGATTCCGGTGAAGCAGAAACTAAGGAGAATGAATCCCGACACACTGCTCAAGGTTCGAGATGAAGTTAAGAAAGCGATGTGGCGGGTTCTTGGAAGTAGTCAAATATCCCCAATGGGTGGCTAACGTCGTCCCGGTAATGAAGAAGGACAGGAGAGTCAGGGTGTGCGTTGACTACAGGGATCTTAATAAAGCTAGCTTGAAAGACGATTTCCCTCTCCCCCACATTGATGTGTTAGTTGACAATGCTACGGGATTGGGAAGGTGATCGTGTATTGATGGGGCATCAGGGTACAATCAGATCCCAATGGACGAGGAAGACAAGGATAAAACTGCTTTCATCACTCAATGGGGAGTATTTTGCTATCGGGTCATGCCCTTCGAGTTGAAAAATGCCGGGGCTACTTACCAGCACGCAATGGTCACATTATTCCACGATATGATGCATAAAGAAGTGGAGGTGTACGTGGATGATATGATCATTAAGTCCAGGGGAAAAGAGAGCCACGTTCAGGTGATGAGGAGGGTATTCGAAAGGCTCAGGAAATACCAGTTGAAACTGAACCCTGCCAAATGCATATTCGGAGCCAGATCGGGAAAGTTGTTGGGATTCATAGTAAGCGAGAGAGGGATAGAAGTAGATCCAGACAAAGTTCGAGCTATTCAAGAAATGCCATCCCCAAAAACAGAAAGGGAGGTGCGCGATTTTAGGAAAGTTGAACTACATTTCGAGATTTATTTCTAATCTCACTGCCAAAGCTGAGCCTATTTTCAGACTACTCCGGAAGAACAACCCTACCCAATGGGATTCAGTTTGTCAAGTGGCTTTCGAGACAATCAAGCAGTACTTGTCCAACCCACCAGTATTGGTTCCACCTGTGGCGGGCAGGCCTCTGATCCTGTATATGGCAGTCCAGCAAAACTCGATGGGATGTGTTTTGGGACAACATGATGATACCAGCCGAAAAGAGAGGGCCATTTATTACCTGAGCAAGAAGTTCAATGATTGTGAATCAAGGTACTCTTTCTTAGAAAAGACTTGCTGCGCGTTAGCCTGGACAGCAAATCGCCTCAAGCACTACATGTTGAATCACAAGACATGGCTCATCTCCAGGATGGATCCTATCAGATATGTATTCGAGAGCCCATTCGTTCCAGGAAGGATAGCCAAGTGGCAGGTTATACTCTCCCAATATGATATAGTCTACATGACCCGGAAAGCGGTGAAAGGTAGCGTGATTGCTGACCTCCTAGCGGAAAACCCTATCCAGGATTATGAAGCTCTGGATTTTGAGTTCCTTGATGAGCATATTAATAAAGTAGACTGCGAAGAAAAGGGGCCAACCGATGTATGGGAAATATATTTTGATGGAGCAGTCAATTTATCCGGGAATGGAATCGGAGCTGTACTAGTATCCCCGGACAGAAAACACTTCCCGATAGCTGTCAAGTTGAGATTTGACTGTACTAACAATGTCGCAGAATATGAAGCTTGTGTAATGGGTCTACAAGCTGCTATCGAGATGAAAATCAGAAAGTTGGAGGTGTACGGAGACTCGGCTCTGATAATTTATCAAGTCAAGGAAGAATGGCAAACCAAAGACCTCAAGCTGATCCCATATCAGAAGTACCTACTGGAGCTAATCAAGGAATTCGAAGAAATCTCTTTCACCCATCTTAGCAGAGACAAGAATCAATTTGCTGATGCCTTAGCTACTCTAGCTGTTATGGCTCAAATTGAAGAAGGGCAGACGACTCAAGCATTGAGGATTAAAGCAAGGGATGAGCCAGCTTACTGCTTCATGGTTGAAGAGGAGCCCGATGGAAAGCCTTGGTATCATGATATCCTGGTCTACTGCAGAACCAGAGAATTCCCCTCAGGGGCAAGCAAAAATGAAAAGAAGATGATTCGAAGATTAGCGTTGGGATACTTCCCCAGTGGAGAAACCCTATACAAGAGGAGCTCCAACGGCGAATTATTGAGATGTGTAGATGCAAAAGAGGCAAAGAAAATCCTTTTTGAGAATCATGAGGGAAGCTGTGCAACCCACGCCAATGGACACATGATGGCCAAGCAAATCATGCGACGGGGATATTTTTGGACCACAATGGAAAAGGACTGCATCGAGTATTTCCAAAAGTGCCATAAGTGTCAGACTTATGCGGATCCAATAAATGTGCCACCTCACAAGTTATTCAACCTCGTCTCACCATGGCCTTTTGCAATGTGGGGCATCGATGTGATTGGTCCCATCAATCCCAAGGCATCCAATGGACACAGATTTATCCTAGTGGCCATCGATTATTTCTCCAAGTGGGTCGAGGCGACATCCTATGCTCACATTACACAGAACACGTTTCTTAAATTCCTCAAGAATAACATCATCTGCAGGCATGGTCTCCCGAATGAAATTGACACCGATAATGCCAAGAACTTGAATGTTCCAAAGATTCAAAAATTATGTGACCAATACAAAATCGGGCACCTTAATTCCTCCCCATACCGTCCCCAGATGAATGGAGCAATGGAAGCTGCAAACAAAAATCTAAAGAGAATAATTCGGAAAATGACGGTCACATATAGGGATTGGCATGATATGTTTCCCTACACTGTTCATGCATACCGGACTTAGTAAGAACCTCAGCAGGGCAACTCCATACTCAGGTCTACGGGATGGAAGCGGTTTACCTATTGAGGTTGAAATTCTGAGAATCGAGGATCGATGAGTCGAATGGATCGATCAAGATTGGATCGATTAAACTTTTGGATGAGAAAAGATTAACGGCATGTCATGGGCAATTATACCGGAGGAGAATGGCTAGGGCATTTGATAAAGGTGTCGCCCACGCGAATTCCAACCGGGGACCTAGTTTTGAAGAAAGTCTTTGTCGAACCAAAGCGATCCCAGGGCAAATGGTCACCAACCTACGAGGACCCTATGTGATTAAAGGCATTTTCTGGAGGAGCCTTGATCTTAACCCACATGGGCGGTGAAGAATTCCCGAGACTGTGAATCAGAAACCTTGTCAAGAGATACTATGCATAAAATGGGTAAAGGATGAAAACCCGAAAGGGCGTCCCAAAAAAAAAAAAAAAAAAAAAAACTTGGGGTGAAAACCCGAAAGGGCGTCCCAAGAACCAAAGTGGAGAAATAAGGAAAGGGGTATGAAACCGAGGATGGAGAAGAGACCGTTACGGCATGAGGCTTCAGAGAACTTGAAATAATGGTAGTTAAAAGACTTCAAAACCAACTAAAAGGAATATGTGAGATCTATCCTTGTACCCTTCCTTTTCCTTTGAAAGTTTATTTTAACTAAAGTCATAAAAAAGTTATACTTTATTCAATCTCATTTTGTTGTCCTGTTTACTCACTTTTTGATACTATCCTTTCTCTTTGTTTAATGCGCTATTGATTAGTTAAAATTTTTGCCATAAGATTTGAATTCGAAAATTGATAACCTTACGTACTTTATTATGAGATTTGCAGAGAATGGCCTTCAAAAAAAAAAAAAAAAAAAAAAAAAAAAAACTAGGGGTGAAAACCCGAAAGGGCGCTTCTGGTCGAATGGACGAAAAGAAAGTGAAAACCCGCAAGGGCGCTTTCCGTAAAATAGGAAGAAAGTCGGGAACAGAAAAGGGGCATCCGAAGGAATGGGATCATAGGTCAAGTCTTGCAACTCCTCCTCCATTAATCATCGGCCTTCGGTATCTTGTTAAGTACACTTCGTCAGGAAAGTACTTCATGTGTCAGGGTTAGACTTGCTTTGTAAGTTGATTTTAATTTTCCTGCTATCAACATCTGGTTCCTTGATCTAAGTTGATTTTAATTTCCTGCATTTAAATTTCTATCATCAACCTCTGGTTCCTTGATCTAAGTTGATTTTAAATTCCTGCAATTTACATTTCTGTCATCAACCTCTGGTTCCTTGATCTAAGTTGATTTTAATTTCTTGCAATTTACATTTCTGCTATCAACCTCTGGTTCCTTGATCTAAGTTGATTTTAAATTCCAGCAATTTACATTTCTGCTATCAACCTCTGGTTCCTTGATCTAAGTTGATTTTAAATTCCTGCAATTTACATTTCTGCTATCAACCTCTGGTTCCTTGATCTAAGTTGATTTTAAATTCTTGCAATTTACATTTCCTGCTATCAACCTCTGGTTCCTTGATCTAAGTTGATTTTAATTTTCCTGCTATCAAACTCTGGTTCCTTGATCTAAGTTGATTTTAAATTTTCCTGTTATCAACCTCTGGTTCCTTGATCTAAGTTGATTTTAATTTTCCTGTTATCAACCTCTGGTTCCTTGATCTAAGTTGATTTTAATTTCTTGCAATTTACATTCCTGCCATCAACCTCTGGTTCCTTGATCTAAGTTGATTTTAATTTTCCTGCTATCAACCTCTGGTTCCTTAATCTAAGTTGATTTTAAATTTTCCTGTTATCAACCTCTGGTTCCTTGATCTAAGTTGATTTTAATTTTCCTGTTATCAACCTCTGGCTCCTTGATCTAAGTTGATTTTAAATTCCTGCAATTTACATTTCTGCTATCAACCTCTGGTTCCTTGATCTAAGTTGATTTTAAATTCCAGCAATTTACAACCTCTGGTTCCTTGATCTAAGTTGATTTTAAATTCTAGCAATTTACAACCTCTAGTTCCTTGATCTAAGTTGATTTTAAATTCCTGCAATTTACATTTCTGCTATCAACCTCTGGTTCCTTGATCTAAGTTGGTTTTAAATTCTTGCAATTTACATTTCCTGCTATCAACCTCTGGTTCCTTGATCTAAGTTGATTTTAATTTTCCTGTTATCAACCTCTGGTTCCTTGATCTAAGTTGATTTTAAATTTTCCTGTTATCAACCTCTGGTTCCATGATCTAAGTTGATTTTAATTTTCCTGTTATCAACCTCTGGTTCCTTGATCTAAGTTGATTTTAATTTCATGCAATTTAAATTTATGTCATCAACCTCTGGTTCCTTGATCTAAGTTGATTTTAATTTCATGCAATTTAAATTTATGTCATCAACCTCTGGTTCCTTGATCTAAGTTGATTTTAATTTCTTGCAATTTACATTCCTGCCATCAACCTCTGGTTCCTTGATCTAAGTTGATTTTAATTTTCCTGTTATCAACCTCTGGTTCCTTGATCTAAGTTGATTTTAATTTTCCTGTTATCAACCTCTGGTTCCTTGATCTAAGTTGATTTTAAATTCTCCTGTTATCAACCTCTGGTTCCTTGATCCAAGTTGGTTCTAATTTTCTAGTATTCTAACTTCCGTTGCCAAATTCTAGGTCATTAACTTAGGTACACCTAATCGTCCAAAATATGAGTCTGAATCTTTACATAATTCCTACACGGAAATTTTTTCCTTTAATAGAAATTATGTAAAGAGGGGCAGCTGTCGACACCATATTTTGGCCGATCCCCAAAATCAATAAAACTTTGAAACCGATCCCCGGTACTAAGTCTCCTTTGGACAGCTAATCACATTTCTGATCCCTCTTCGATGGCGATCACAATTCGATCTCTCCTCACAAAGAATTAAATCAAATTGTTAAGTTCTCGCATCGATCAAAGCTTTACGATCTATCGCTCACGATCTCTCAAACCCATTGTGAAACTCGGGACCCGTCAAGTATATTCACGATAAGCGAAATGAACGGCACTAGATCTTTTCTTACCAGTTTTATTGCCGATCTCCCTTTCGAAAGTTTAAGAGCTAAGGTTTTGGTTCGGTTTAATGAGGATTCCGATCTTAAGTGTTCGAGTTAAATTTTCAGTTTTAATCAAGTCCCATTCAGCATTTCTTCCCCACCGATCTCATGCTTATTGTGCTTTCCGATCTCTTATACTTAGATTAATAATTGCGTTTAGTTCTTGTTTCACTATGCTCATACAATCAAATACTTAGGCAATTCAGAGATTTTCCAATCACATCCATTCATTGAACAAAAGAGACATTCCATTTCATTTCATTTTTTGTACAAGTTATTCAGCTGGAGGATCGCCCCCAGCCCGAGTTACATTTTGCTCACTCTCTCTCTCACCCTCGGCTTCCTCCTCACTGTCCTCATCGTCTCCCCCAGGAGTTAGGTCGGCCATCCAAGAGAAGTCCTCCTCTGGGTAACGCTTCTGGAGTTCGACCAAAAGGTCCTTGTGAGCATTCACATAGGCTCCGGCTATTCCCGTCACCATCTCTTCATCTTTCTCCTTAAGCTCCTCGTCTTTCTCCTTAAGCTCCTCGATGAGTTGAGCGACCTGAGCAGCTTATTTGGCCTGTAGCGCCTGGACTTCTCCGAGAACCCGATTCCTTTCAGCCAGAAAAAGATTCAGTTCGGCCGGCCTGTCCTCATAAAACTTTGGCCGCCCCTCAACTTGAGATATATAATCTTGAGCGGATGAGAGTTGGGATCGGAGGGAAGCCACTTCCTGATTTTTCTTCCCGATCTCCTTACCCAGACGCTGAACCTTTTCTCGAACCATGGTCTGATTCACCAGGCACTCCACGTTCAGGCTCATGGATTGAGTCAAGATATCATCAAGGCTGTTCGGGAATAGCCTGTCCCGATCCTCCTGAAGGAAGATAGAAGACCCTAAGACTTTGGCAAAACCGGGGTTCTCCCGAACAGTCCGGTTATTCTTCAGGGAATCGATCAGTATCTGAGCGCTACGAGAAGAGGCCCTCGCAGAAGATTGGGAAGGACCCCCTTCCGCACTAGAAACAACTAGAGGAGGTGGAGGCTGCTCTTCCGATCTAGGAGGAGATCGGATAACCTGCGATCGGCGGGCCCGAGGTTGAGGCAGTCCCCTTGTACTTCCCGGGTTCATGACGGGCGTTGAAGCATTTCCGAACGCTTCATCTCCTTTATTTTTCCAGAGATCTCTTTGTCCTTCTTCCGCTTCCTAGAACCCTCACCGCCCGCCATACCTGCACAAAGAAAAGGTCAGTGAGATTGCTAAGGTCCTGAGATCTGAGATATAGAAAATACCAATGCCAAGGTCAGAGAGCGGAAGTTCGCGGTCTTGGCCGGTGAGCAGTTGAATAGTCCAATGGTGCAGCTCGGCAGTCACCGCATCCAAACAAGAATACTTTTGAGTGGCAGCTTGACTCTTCAGATCCATCACTATTAAGCTATCCTCCTGGTTTAGGGTAAGGCGCTTCGGAAGCAAGGGCCCCTGGTGCCACCAGCTACGGGGGAAGTCCTCAAAGCAGCTCGGATCTTTGCTCCTCAGAATGAAGAAACGGTTCTTCCAATTCTTAAGGGACGAGGGCAGATCTGAAAAGAGCCCGCAATGAGGCTTTGCCTGAAAGAACCAGTGTTCGTCATCCTTTGTGAGTTAGCACTGCGATTCGGTGAACACCTTAGCCGTAGGTCTGATTCCCTTAGCTCGGCACAGGCCTCGGAAGGCTACTAAGATCCTCCACGAGTTAGGGTGAACTTGAGCAATGCACACTCGGTGAAGTTTTAGGACCTCCTTGTAGAAGTCATCTAGAGGGAACCGAAGACCGGCCTTTAACTGTTCCTTGTACACCATAACTCTGTCATTCTCCTCAAAAAAGTAATCGGCTCGGTGATAGCCGTGACATCGGATAAGTTCATACGAATCAAGACGAATACTGTACTCCTGGCCAAACGATTGCAGATCGGATTCTCGAAGAACCGACGGTAGCTCGTCTATAGGGAGAGTCTCTCCTCTGAAGGAGGTGCACGCCTTGATGGTATGACCCGCCCCGACAGAGCGGAGACCCTAGGAGGTTCTGTTTGCACGCTCGGCCCGACCACTTCTTCTTCGTCAGACGACCACGAGAACTGAATCGAGGGAGGACTTGCCGCTCTTTGACCTTCGGCGTCGCTCATTTTCAAAAGAAATAAAGAACTTAAACTAAAAAGAAGATCAGAGCCCTTACCGGAGTCTGATCGGCGTCGGAAGAAACTTGAGAAAATGAGAGAACTTCGGAGTTGCGAGCAAGAGACTGAAAATGGAATGAAAGAACAACTGGCTAACCCTTCACCCCTATTTATACTAGTCCGAGCATTTAATGCTCACGAGGATCGAGCGATGCATCGGTTAACGGATTCGCGGTATTACGACACGTCTCTCGAACATTCCGAGATCGGTTAATTGGAGATCGGCATAATAAGTTGAATATTTTGAATAAAGGATCAGTTAAGAGTCATTTTGTTAGGAACCAGATCGGACAAATATATCTGAGATCGGAAAATAATCAATAAGATATTAATTGGAGAAACAAGATTTTTATTTCCAAAAGATCGGATTACATCATTAGGGCGATCTCTAGGGATCGGATTACAATAAAGGTCTAACTACATCATTTGGGCGATCTCTAGAGATCTGGTTACATTGACAGACTACATCATTTGGGCGATCTCTAGGGATCGGATTACAAAAGATCGGATTACATCAAAAGGCCGATCTAAGGATCAGCAGAACATCCTACCTAAAAGGACCCAAGTTTGTAACTGATCCCAAGGATGTCGCCGACCGGAGCTTTATCCGCTGTCGGAACACCCAATGTGGGAACAAAACGCTGTCGGAACATCCAATGTGATGAGAAGCCGAATGAACTCAGTTGAGCGACTCGAGATCGGTACAACCGAGGTCCGCAATACAGATCGGTAAAATCCAATTCTCTCACCATCGTCAGTTAAGGTCATTCGATCACCGGGATCGTAAATTTTCAGTCGGTGAGTAAAAAAGTCCATCGGAAAAAGATCAAAGCCACAGTTGTAGCCAGAACTTCCGCCGAAGCAGCTAGAACAGGAAAGTAAGAAGGAAGAGAGGAAAATCAGATGAAGGAAATGTCTGCATGACGGGGTATATATAGGGGAAAATGAGCATTTATTGCTGAGCAGAAAACGAAGCGAACGCTTTGGGAATCGAGGGGCAATTAATGCTTTGACCAGACCGGACCTGAGGAAGGGAAAGATCGGAATAATAGATCGAAAGATAGGAGACCAGCATGAAAGATCAGAAAAGAGCATGTGAAAGAGATCAAAAAGAGGAGGGATCGGAAGGCAAAAAGAATAAGACAAATCCCAATAACCGTCGTCAGAATCAGAGCCGAGGTAGTTAAAGTGTGGCAGACGAGATCTCCACCGCACGCCTAAGAATCGCCCACAATGCTGACAGTGCGGGGTATGTCATGTGATCCTGTACACCCCAATCTCCACCGTTGATCTCACTTGTAAGGACAAACCCGGAACCCTTGGATCAAGAGAGAAGATGACAATACCAGTACCTTTCGCTCTTAGCCCTCATATCGTTCCGGACAAGAAGATTTGGGACTGTTAGATCGAAAGAAGAAAAGGACAAATATTCTGAAGAGAGATCTCAGCCATTCATTTTGATTCTCTTTAGTTCCTGAACATCCGATCATGTCCTTCAAAATCCAGACCCTCCATCTCCCTCAAAATGAATCCTGACCCTTCATGGGGAGCATCCGATTCCTATAAATACCTGCATGAAAAACTGTTCAAAGGACGGAAAAATATAGGCAAAAGGCAGTGACTATAGTGGAATAACTCTGAAACTTAATTCAGTTTGTTACTCTGCTATTTTGAGTTTTCGTAGAAAAAACTTTTGGAACTAGTTTTCTGAAGTGTTTTCTTGCAAAAGGGATTCTGGAATACTGAAACTTTTCATTTTCAGTTCGTTCATTATCCTGTGGCACTCCCACTTTCTGTCTCTGTTATCCTCTATTTCCATTCATATTATCTAAGCTCGACTCCACTCAAGCTTGGTTATTTTGGCCTGTTTACATTTTAACAAAGAATACTTCATTTCGAGGCAAACCACAGTCCTCCGGCTGCCAACCTGCAATCTCGCTATTTTTTACGATTCTGTAGTTAGTTCAATAGACTCGACTCCCTACAGGTCAGTGTTAATATCGCCATTTTTTTAAGTCTAGCTCTCGTTTCACGTATTTCCTTTGTTCTCTTTCTTATGCCTGTTGTTTTCTTTAAGTTTATGTCACGCTAAAAAAAAAAAAGGCAAAAATATGTTCTAGTTTACTCCCGTGCTGGTTAACCCACACTTCATTTAATCTTTATTATTTACGAGCGTAAGTCATCTAGTCCCGAGTTACGTAGAAACAGCTAGACAAAATGTAGGTAACTGTGTTTGAATCATTAGGCTGACGTAGAAGGCGATCCGACATAATGCCATAAGGCGGAATAAAAATCAAAACTCAGGTAAGTAAAAGGGTACAGATAGGATACTGATAAGGTGACCTTAGGGGAGATCAGCAAAATCCCGCATGACGCTCCTTATTTAGTCTAAAAATGCCAACGAGTTAAAAGAAGTCTTATTTCGACCTTTGGCACCTTTAAATACCAGAACCCTTAAACTTAGGCTTTTAAGATATACAGCTGCGGTCAAATTTCGAAGAGATCGGAGGAGAGTTCTTATCCAATCTCCCCTCAAAATTTTAATAAACGTTAAAAAGAGATCGGAGGAGAGTTCTTATCCGGTCTCAACTCAAAAATTTTGATAAACGTCTAGAGGAGATCGGAGGAGGGTTCTTATCCGATCTCCCCTCAAAATTTTAATAAACATTAAAAAGAGATCGGAGGAGAGTTCTTATCCGGTCTCAACTCAAAAATTTTAATAAACATTAAAAAGAGATCGGAGGAGAGTTCTTACCCGGTCTCAACTCAAAATTTTAATAAACGTCTAGAGGAGATCGGAGGAGAGTTCTTATCCAGTCTCAACTCAAAAATTTTAATAAACGTCTAGAGGAGATCGGAGGAGGGTTCTTATCCGATCTCCCTCCAAAATTTTAATAAATAACTTAAAAGAGATCGGAGGAGAGTTCTTATCCGATTCTCACATCAAATCTTAACCTGTACATAAAATAATCCCAAAACCAAGATGATTCGCGACACCAACTCACTAAGGTTGTCTCATTTACTTATGTATCTGGGTAATCCGAATTTAGTGAAAGATCAAATATTCCTTTTACTAAAAGGACTAACATTCCTATTCAAGCCCTCCTAACCAATTTATAAAGAACGCCAAAATTAAATCTACTTACCCTTATTAAGGGACGAGGTGGGGGCCTAACACCTTCCCCACCCATTTACGGACCCCGAACCTAGAATCTCTGTCTTGAAGTGGTTTCATTTTTCCTCCAAATGGTTTTCTTTAGTTTCCCTCAAAACTAAGGTGGCGACTCCTCACTCCTTACCCACTTCGGTGAGTGGTCGTCCAGGCGACCGCAAAATCCCTTGCGACACAACTCTATACAACTTTAAACAACTACTCATGACCATTTTCTACATTTACATACATTACATACATTAAAATAATTTTTACAATCAGGGTATAAAATATACACGATAAACTTCAGAAAAGGTAGCTCCTCAATCCTCAGCAACTCACTCTGCTGCTCCTCTAGTCTCTATATCTGCGATAGCAATAACAGCCATCGCTGAGTACTAGGACTCAGTGGTGCACAACATACTAAAATAATCTTTATGCGAAATTTAAATCATATTTATTCAAAATTAAATTGAACATGAGCAATACATTCAAAACATGACTTATAAAATTTTAATCTAAACAATTTCATTTCGAAAAGTCTCAAAATAAATTTAAAAAAAATACACAGTTATATCATGCCATTCGAAACAAATATCATCTCAATAGCCAGAGGCTAAGGAGAAGTCACATCACAAGGTTAGCTAGCTCAAATATATTGGAACCCATTCTTTTTCTTCTTCTACTGGCACACACCTCAACACTTTAGCCAGAGAAGGAATCAAAATCCGAAACTGATTTCCCCCACTAGTCATGCTAGTGAGGTGTTCAAATATATGGTCATGACACTGTGGTTTCAAAACTTATCTTAACAATTTACTAAACATTTATTGCCATTTCAAACATACACAAATAAACTTTCAACAATTCAAAGTAAAAGTATAATACACATTTCATGCACTTTGTAAATGAATTTTAAAGCATATTGATGTTGTGCACAAACCTTAAGCGAGTCGCCTCTTGGCCTTGACTCGATCCCTCGGGTTCTTTTCTGGTATTCTTTTCCACTGAAGCACACAGTTTCATAGTGTTTCAGTATCACAACTCATTATAAATCCAAAAATAAATTCAAATTCACTTATACCTAGCTTTAATATGCTAAACTTGGCGTTCCTTAAATTTTGTATTTCGAGGTTACTATTCGTGATACTATTCAAGTCAATTTGTTGACTTTCTAAGGCTTAATAGGTATGGGAATTCCAACTTCACCCACATACCACATTTTTAGTTACCTAATTTGTTGGTTTTGGTTATTTTCTCAAAACTTAAGTCTTTTAGGTAAAATTTCAAATTTTCAGTTTTGGTGTCTTATGTTGCACTGTTCCATTGGTCATGTTCCTGTTAGAATTTGGCTAAGTTTTCTTCATAGAAATTGTTCCTTATTGTCTTAAATTTATTCTCCTTTTTGAATCACTCCAGTTGGAGTTTTGTAGCTCAAGTTATAGCAATTTGAATCATGGCTGTCGGATTAGCCTAACCCAGATTTCTGGGCACCAAAACTGGTTCTGGCAGTTTTAAGTCACCAACTTTGGGTAGCTAAATGACTTGGTTAATGGCATAATTTGGGTTTCTGTTCTTCATAAAAGTTTTAGGTCTATATCTCAGATTTCTACTAGTAAAATTTCAGGTCATTTAGACTTGCCTAGCCCAATTTATGGCCAAATGAACAAACACTGTTCATTTGGTCATTTTTGTACAGGTCAGATTGCCTAAGTCCAGATTTGATCAATTTGTTCACTAGGTTTTGGTCACTTTTTGGGCATGATTCCTCAATGAAAAATGTGTCATTTTGTGTCTAGTTTCATTCCAAATCGGCCTCACACCAATTGGGCTTGTAAATTTTCAGTTTTAGTCCCTTAAAGTGACCTTGGTCATCTTTGCACATCGCCCTCATCCAATCCGAATCTAAACCTAATTTTAACTCTTCCAACATACCTCAATTGGTCACAAATGACCATTTCTCAACTCCAACAAGGTCAAACACATCATTTAACAAATTTTCACATATTTTTCTTCCAAACCCTAGGTGCCAAAACCCTAACTACACTAATTGTTACATTTAATTAATTCTAAGCATAACATCACTCCATCACTCAATTAAGCTTTCTAACATAATTAATTCAATCAAAACATAAGCATTTCCATCACAAACCCTAGCTGGCCGAATTTACTTCTAGTCCTCCAACAATTATTTTCATTTCATTTTAAGTTTATTTCTAAGTTAGTTAAGCTACAAACACAATAATTAAACAAAAATGTTAAAGTTTGAATTACTACCTTGAATGCAGAATTTTCTTCTTCCTTTCCTTCAAGTTTTCTTTTCTTTCTTTCCCTTGCACCTTCCTTTCTAGTTGCTCAAACAAGTTTTATCTATGGTAGGTTACTTTTCTATGGTGGGATTTGTTATTTTCAAGCTCACAAAAGAGCTCTAATGGAGGTTTTGTGGAGAGGGAGAGGTGAGAGAGATGGGAGACAGCTTGGAGAAGATGAAGTCTTTTTTTTTTTTTTTTCTTTCTTTTCTTTTTCTTTTATGAATTTATCCTTTAGGAAGACCATAAATTAAATTAATTAAATTTTAATTATAATATTTATTGCATCATGCATGATGTCATCACTTTTCACTTTTTCATTTTCCTTTTTTTTTCTATTTATTTTTCCATTAGTTCTTTAATTTAATTCCTGATTCTGAAATTTTATTTTCTCCAATTTTATTTGACAGTTAGGTCAGGAGTCAGCTCTAGGAGTCAATTGACCAAATTGCCCCTCGCCGGTTCGATCCGGTTTGTAAATAATTCAATATTTCTTCCGGATCTCTGACTTAATTATTTGACCGGCTTAACAATTCTTTTTCATGATTTTCTCTTTTCCACTGTGTTCGCAATAGTCCTAAGGACCGTGACGTCACATTTTACAGTTCGAAATTTGAGTTTAAATCGACTTCGCAATCCTTCCTGAGAAGGTCACCCATCACCGTGACTCTCAGCTCATTTAACTTCTTGTGTTCTGTTTTTCTTATTTATACTTACCTAATTGACAATTACTAATTATTTGTGTTCAGGGCTTATCTAGTTGTCTTAAGTGTAGTTTTAATCTCCTAAATTACCCGGACCAACACCGGTCACCGGAATAGTGAAATATACCAGGCTATGCAAATAGGGGTATTACATGCAATCCTTCTGAACTATAAGCTAGAGGAAGTACTATTTGTGGATGAGTTTCAGTGGATGAAATAGTTACTGATGGATAAAATTTGAGGCTGAAATTTAGAGAGTTATGGGCAGTATATGTAGTTATATTAAGGAGAATGAACACGTGAAGTATCTTATCTGGAATTATAGCATAGCACACATTTCCCACAGCTATGTTAGTTCAGGTGAAACTTATAGTTTCAAGGGCTCCTATCTAACTATGATGAGCAATATACCACAAAGGGTAGTAGGGAATGATAATGTTTTGATGGTCAAGTTGGGAAAGGAGATACAAAAAGAATTTTCTATGGTTAATTATAAGTGTTATATAATGTGAAGGATGTGCTGGTAGGAGCCAATCATAAGGTTAAAATTTTAGAAGTAATGAAACTAGTAATCAAGATGGGACAACGAAATAAAAAGAAGGTTAAAATTGATGATGGGATGGACATCCTTGAAGGAAAAGGTATAAGGGTGAGATAGGACAAAGGCTAAAGAATAAGTACAATAGGTTGGAAAGATATCAATAATAGTAGAAATTAGAAAAGGAAGTAGATAAGATCCAAAGGATAGGAGAAAAGCTTGGTAGAGTTGGATACAATAATGAGAATAAGAAGGGAATAAGTATGCTAAGGACACACTAAGAGATGTTTAAAATAAGTTATGGTGAGATGTTAGACTAAAGGAATAATGGAGCCTCAATTTAAGTATCAATGTGTTTGAAAGCATGTCAGATAGTAAGAAGTTTCAAGTAGAAGTAAAGGAACTCTCTTTTTAGGAAAGGAGTAGGCTATGATAAGTAATGTTGACTGGCTGGCTCGAAAATACATAAACTTTTATTATGTTAGAGGAGAGATCAGTTCACTCCCCAATGTCAATGGATGATGTAAGTAACATGTGACATCTGGGTGGGGCTTTACACAACTAAATACCTAAGATAGGTAGGAATTGTTACAAGAAACTCTTTGGTGACACAAAGTAAGTTAGAAGCTCACAGTATCATGGAATTAAGAAGGTACAAATATTTTTAGTATGGGAGGATCTAGCTAAAGCTTCAATGGCCAACACAATTAGCAATGATCTTGGGTAAGGTGCATGCAAAGTAGTTATTTCAAAAGGGTGTTTCATGAGATGTTGTAAAGCAAAAAATATGAGTCACATCGTTGCACCACAGAGATTGGTAATAAAGGGGAACAAAGGCTAGTGCTGCAGGATATCATATGTAACACCCTAGGCAAATCCCACATCGACAAAACACAGGAGAGATGCTGGGTTTATAAGTTGGTGGTTCGTAACCCCTATTGACGCGTTTTAAAACCGTGAGGGCTTCGGCCCAGAGCGGACAATATCACTAGTGGGCCGAGCCATTACATTTGTGGTATCAGAGCTGCTCCGCGTGCAACCTTGAACGATGGTGGGGCAAACCTCAGCGAGGACGCTGAGTCCCATAAGGGGGGTGGATTGTAACACCCTGGGCAAATCCCACATCGACAAAACACGGGAGAGATGCTAGATTTATAAGATGGAGGTTCCTAACCCCTATTGACGCGTTTTAAAACCGAGCGGGCTTTGGCCCAAAGCGGACAATATCACTAGTGGGCCGGGCCATTATATTTGTGGTATCAGAGCCGCTCCGTGTTCAACCTTGAACGATGGTGGGGCAAACATCCGCTCTGGGCCGAAGCCCTCACGGTTTTAAAACGCGTCAATAGGGTTTATGAACCACCAACTTATAAACCCAGCATCTCTCCCGTGTTTTGTCGATGTGGGATTTGCCTAGGGTGTTACAATACACCCCCCTTATGGGACTCAGCGTCCTCGCTGAGGTTTGCCCTACCATCGCTCAAGGTTGCACGCGGAGCAGCTCTGATACTATAAATGTAATGGCTCGGCCCACTAGTGATATTGTCCGCTCTGGGCCGAAGCCCTCACGGTTTTAAAATGCGTCAATAGGGGTTACGAACCACCAACTTATAAACCCAGCATCTCTCCCGTGTTTTGTCGATGTGGGATTTGCCTAGGGTGTTACATCATATCAAAGTGCAGAGGAAGCAAAGAGAGTATTAAAGATGTTGAACAAAGGTCAATGAGCAATAAAGGTAAGAGTTTCATCACGAAATGATAATGACAACTAGGAAATTACAGTAGAGTAAGAGAGTAGTAAAGCGAGATCCATAGCATACGAAGAGTTTATAGAATAAAGTGTTTCAACCATCTCTGCATAGCTAGAGGAGAAAATGCTCACACCTATCCCCGGTTTGTTTGAAAATTCGAGGACAAATTTTTCTTAAGGGGGGAAGATTGTAATAACCCGAATTTTTAAAATATAAATTTCATATTTTTATATATAGCATTTTAATATTATTTTAATATTATCTAACTAATTTATAATTTTTTCAAAACTTTTATTCATATATTTTTAATGTTATTTCTAAACAAATTTATAAATTATTTAATAGTCTAATTTTAATTTGAATGATTAGTCCTAAATATTAACATTAAATCAATTGACAAAATATATTATTGCATTACTATTAACCTTAGTTTTAAGATTTCATTTAATTATTAATAATTTGATTCTTATCATTATTATCAATATTATTTATTTTATTTTCTTTATTATTTTAATTTATTGAGTAAGAGTTCACTATAAATACTAGTAATATTTTAATTATATTTTGATTAGAACTTAATAAGGATGTTTAATAAGTATTAAGTATTTTAAATGTTAAAAGTATTGTTTTTATATTATAATTTAATATATATATATATATATATATATATATATATATATATATATATATAATTTAAAAAAAAAAGTAAAAGCAAGAAATGATAGTGGCATGTAGCAGTGGAAACAAAATAATAAAAACCCAACGGGAATCCCCTCCCCTCCCCCCCATTTCTCTCTCATCTCCTCCCCCACTCTTCTTCTTCTTCTTTGTCTTCAACGAGTAAGGACCACCGCCGGCGGCACCACCAGACCACCCTCTGGTGACGTCCAAGGTTCCCAACCACACCCCCCCCCCCCCGACGGTAGTACATGGTGACAGGCGTCAGAGAGAGAGAGAGAGAGAGAGAGAGAGAGAGAGAGAGGAAAATGAGTTTCTAACTTTGAATGCTCATATCCGACGATCCCGACGTCCGACATGAGTGTTTGCAACGGCTATGGACTCCTAGTATAGAGCTCTTTTAGATGAGACCGGCCTCACCAGATTTAGTGGCTGTTTCTGACGCTAGCGAGGAGAGAGAAATTTGGAATTTCGGAATGTGTTAGAACAAAAGAGGGTATCTATTAGGTACATACAAGTATTGAAAGATATGTATGAAGGAGCAACTACTATTGTGCACACAGTGGGAGGGGACACAAGTGATTTTCCGATCTCAATTGGATTACACCAAGGATCAGCCATAAGCCCTTACCTTTTTACATTAGTTTTAGATGAACTAACGAAACATATACAAGAGAGTATTCCTTGGTGCATGATGTTTGCGGATGATATTGTTCTGATAGATGAGACACGAGAAGGAGTCAATAGGAAGCTAGAACTTTGGAGAAGTACTCTAGAGTCAAAGGGTTTTAAGTTAAGTAGAACGAAGACAGAATACATGCATTGCAAGTTCAGTGAAGGCCAAACGGTGATAGGGAAGGAGTTAGTTTGAATGGAGTGGTCTTGTCCCAAAGTAATCACTTTAAATATCTAGGCTCATCCTTCAAGTAGATGGGGATGTGAGGAGGATGTTAGTCATAGGATTAAAGCGGGATGGTTGAAGTGGAGGCGTGCCACGGGAGTTTTATGTGATCGTAAGATTCCCAATAAATTAAAAGAAAAATTTTACCGCATGACCATACGATAGGCTATGTTATATGGTAGTGAGTGTTGGGCACTGAAAGAGTCGTATGCATCTAAGATAAGAGTTGCAGAGATGAGAATGTTAAGGTGGATGAGTGGCCATACTAGACTAGATAAAGTCCGTAATGAGAGTATTAGAGAAAAGGTAGGAGTGGTGCCAATTGAAGATAAGTTGAGAGAAGGGAGATTGAGGTGGTTTGGTCATGTGAAGCGTAGACATACGGAGGCTCCAGTTAGACAAGTAGAGCACATTAGGTTAGAGGATAGAAAGAAAAAAAGGGGTAGACCTAAATTAACTTGGAGGAGAGTAGTACAACATGACTTAGAAGCATTAAACATTTCTGAGGATTTAACCCAAAATCGTTCAGAGTGGAAAAAGCGAATCCATATAGCCGACCCCAAATTTTTGGGATAAAGGCTTAGTTGAGTTGAGTTGAGTTGTGGCTTTTCGGTAATTCGACTCTCGGATCAACGATCCGGGTCCATCGTTGGACTTAGGACGACGAAATCTTCAAGATGGAACCAGCCGTGCTCTGATCGGACCCCGTTTGAAAAAGGCGATCATCGAACAGCCTAGATCGCTTGATGAGATTTTCAGGCCTTTTCAATTCTCAAAAATTAAAAATAATTTTATGATAATTATTGACAATTTTTTAGCTTAATTTAGGTGCAGTAGGATCAGTGATAACTCACCGGCCTCGGGACCAAGTTTTTGACATAGTCTGGGTGTCCAGTAGGCTGTTCCAGAAAGAGGTCATGTTTACAAATAATTCTAGCATTTTCAGACTTTTCGGACGCATTCTAGGTGTCAGATTTGGCATTAGTAAACCCAAACTCCAAGTTGTTCATTTTTGCCTAATACCTGATTTAGAATAAAATTCACAAAATATTCATGGGTGATTAGAAAATTATAATTCCTTTTGCAATACTCTTATAATCTTGTTAAGGACAACAAGACAAAATTTTAGAATTTTTAGAGCTCGTTTGAGTATTTTTGTAGAATATTAGTTTTAGGGACTAAAACGTAATTTTCTAATTTTGTGAGAATTGCCTGGTTTGGAGAGCCCATGTGATGTTGATGGGATATAGATGTAAGAATTGTGATTTAGAAGTATTATTTGAACTATCTTGTAGGTTGGGTAGGTTCTAGGTATAGGAAAAATTTTATCGAATTTTCGACATAAATTAAGTGTTTTTTGTCTCTTTAAAGTCCTGTTTTGAGCTCATACTAATAAAAATATAATATAATTGTTTAGGTGATCATGATTAGTCGTCTTTCTCCACCTAACCGCTCAATAGTCACTGGTTAACCAGTAAGTAGATATTGATTTTATTTATAATTTTAATATTATTATTATATGTTCACAGCATGCCCATGCATCACTTATAGTCATATGTATTAGTTATTATAGGCACACTTTGTGTTGCATTATTACTTGATGATTTAATGTGTAACACCCTAGGCAAATTCCACATCGACAAAATACGGGAGAGATGCTGGGTTCATAAGATGGAGGTTCCTAACCCCTATTGACGCGTTTTAAAACCGTGAGGGCTTCAGCCCAAAGCGGACAATATCACTAGTGGGCCGGGCCATTACATTTGTGGTATCAGAGCCTGGTTTCGATCCAGGGACCTAGAGAAGATTAGCATGGCCCCTGCGCAAGGATGACAAGCACAAATCAAGAAATGGTCTAAATTTTTTCAAATGTAATGGCCCAGCCCACTAGTGATATTGTCCGCTCTGGGCCGAAGCCCTCATGGTTTTAAAACGCGTCACTATGGGTTACGAATCACCAACTTATAAACCCAGCATCTCTCCCGTGTTTTGTCGATGTGGGATTTGCCTAGGGTGTTACAATCCACCCCCCTTATGGGACTTAGCGTCCTCGCTGAGGTTTGCCCCACCATCGTTCAAGGTTGCACGCGGAGCGGCTCTGATACCACAATTGTAATGGCCCAGCCCACTAGTGATATTGTCCGCTCTAGGCCGAAGCCCTCACTGTTTTAAAACGCGTCACTATGGGTTACGAACCACCAACTTATAAACCCAGCATCTCTCCCGTGTTTTATCGATGTGGGATTTGCCTAGGGTGTTACATAATGTGAGTGTTGCCTTGGGGTAATTTGGAGTTGTGTGCGTATGTCGGCGTGCGTGTGGTGTATTGGTAATGGATATGGGTAGGACGAGCAAATCAACTCGAGCTAGTCTCGCTTGGGGTTCAGTCCTTTTTGTGATAAGTCGAGGAGAGTACGGCTTGAGTTGACCTCGCTGACCCCCACGTTTGGATTATAAGAGAAAGTTCGGCTTGAGTTGATCTCACTGGCAAGCCTTGGATTAAGAAAGTTGTATAGGGGATCAGCTTTCATATTGTATTGATATTTGATGTGATACACAGGCGTGTAAGTACTTCAAATTATTCTTTATATGAATATTGTTTGAAATTGCTTGAAATTACTGATCTATGCTGTATTTCATCCTTAGGGATGCATTAGTACTAGATAGTTATAGAAATTATATGTAAATCAATGCCTTACTCTATGAGTCTAACGCTCACTCCTATTCACCCTATTTTTCGAGGCTACAAGAGGAGTTCCTTCTCAGAATAACTTACTTCCTTCCTCACAAGTTTATTAGCAGTTATTTATTTGTATTATTATTTTTCAAAATTCTAATCTAGAACTCCGCATGTGCTAACAGCATTAATAATCTTGTCAGGTACTATGTAAATTTAAGTTTTTGTGTTTTTAATAAAAAAAAACTTTTATGATATTTAAATTGATTGTAAATAGTAGTATCAGGGTTGAGCTGGGCTCCCTTAACTTTAGTTTCTAATAGTTATCAGATTGATTTGGCCCTAATTATGAATTTGGGGAACAGTAAGGCTTACTGAGCTTTGAGGGCTCTATGCTGGCCCAAGTCTTAGTGTCAGTTCTGCCTGTGGGATCGGGTCGTGACAGAGTATAAACATGCAACACATGTTTGAATTAAAACTAGTAAAATAAAATATACATAAAAGTGAAATTGTTTTTTTTTTTATTCACATTTTCTTTGCTTCATTAGTGAGGAAACATCAGCTCATTGAAAATATATATATATATATATATATATATATATATATATATATATATATATATATATATATATATAATTGTACTGCAAAAAATCCCGATTGCATGGGATATGTATAAGCAGTAAATCCATAAATTAATATTGCCAGGCATGAGCATACTAATTTTGACCTGATGATATGCAATGAAAATAAAATACTGACCTTAGAGCATTCATTAAAAGAAGTCAAATTTTATGTTCATTGCATATAATCAGGTCAAAATTAGTGTGCGGACAATAGCTGAATCGTATCACCAAATACTAATTTATGGAAACGTGTGCTTATTGCTTACAAATCATATGCATTCGGGTTAATAATATATAAGGTTTCACATGCCTACTCATATCATTCTGTTATTAATTACCCTACCCTTTGTTTGCACATTAGTTTAATAATAGCATAATTTTGAGTTGAAAATTATTATTATTATTATTATCAAATATAAAAAAAAATTATGTGAAAAACAAACCACCGCATTAAACTGCTCCGCAACCAGTATAAAATGGAACTAAAGTTGGCAGTGTTGTTCAACTCCGACACCAATCGTGTGCCAAAATATGGACCAACAAATCCTCTCTTTTCCAGTGCTTGTAAGCTTCCTCCTTTTCATCTTCGTGGCGTTCAGGATATGGAAGAAATACAACGACTATACCCCTCCTCCAGGACCTTGGAAGTTACCTCTCTTTGGTAACCTTCACCAGCTAGCTGGTTCTGCTCTACCCCATCACCGCCTAAGAGACTTGGCTAGAATTTATGGACCTGTCATGGGTATTCAACTCGGTCAAGTTCCTGCACTGGTTATTTCTTCGCCAGAAGCAGCCAAAGAAGTGATGAAAATCCAAGATGTGCAGTTCGCTAATAGACCCCTTGTCCTCGTAACAAAAATGGTGGCTTATAATGGTAATGACATTTTAGTTGGAGTTTATGGAGATCAATGGAGACAACTGAGAAAAATTTGCACACTGGAGCTTCTTAGTGCCAAACGTGTGCAATCCTTCAAAGCAGTCAGGGAAGAAGAGGTATTAAATTTTGTCAGGTTCCTTCATTCAAAGGCTGAAACACCAGTGAACCTTACTCATTTGCTTTTTGCTTTAAGCAATACCGTGATCGCAAGAACCTCCATTGGTAAGAAATGCAAAAGCCAAGATGCTCTCTTGAGAATTATGGACGACTTAATTGAGGCATCAGCAGGTTTCAGTCTGGCTGATATGTTCCCTTCCTTCAAATTTCTTAAGTACATCACTGGGGATAAGTCTAGATTCGAGATTTGGCATCGAGAATTAGACCAGATTCTTGAAGAAATTATAAAAAAGCACTGGGCCAGCAAGGAGGTATCCAAGAACAGGGATCTGAACGAAGCTGATAATCTTCTAGATGTTCTATTGAATCTTCAGGAAAATGGAAACCTTGAAGTCCCTTTAACCAACGACTGCATCAAAGGAACCATTTTGGTTAGTATATATATCTCTTTCGTCATGCAAAACCTTAATTTAATGCTTTGCTAGCTTCTCCATATTGATGAATTTTGATAGATATATCTTAAATTATAATAAGTTACATGGTTTTCAATTGTTTCATTCACTTTCCATATTGCTGAGGCTATTCACTTTGCTGTATATTTCATGGTTAGTTGCAAATTAAAATTTCAAATATTTTATTCAGTTTTTATAATTAATACGACATTGATGACTCGTTTCACCAAAGATTTTTGTATATTGAGCTGCAGGATGTGTTTGCTGCTGGAAGTGACACTTCCTCAAGAACTACGGAATGGGCAATGGCAGAGTTGATGAAGAATCCAACAGCAATGAAAAAAGTACAAGAAGAAGTGAGACATGTTTTTGGTAAAAAAGGAAAAGTGGATGAAGCAGACCTTCACGAATTAAAATATCTCAAGTTAGTTGTCAAAGAAACCTTGAGACTACATCCTCCAATTGCAATGATTCCGAGACAATGTAGGGAAAAGACTAAGATCTATGGATATGACATTAATCCCAAAACTAAGGTCTTTGTTCATATATGGGCAATTGGAAGAGATCCCAATATCTGGATTGAAGCTGACAAGTTCCTTCCTGAAAGATTCATCGATAGTTCCATTGATTTTAAGGGGTCTAATTTTGAATTCACTCCATTTGGTGCAGGAAAGAGGATATGCCCTGGCATGACATTAGGTCTTGTTAATTTAGAGCTTGTCCTTGCGCAACTGCTGTATCATTTTGACTGGAAACTTCCTGATGGAATAACCCCAGAAAATCTCGACATGAGTGAAGGTTTTGGTGGTGCAATCAAAAGAGGAGTAGATCTTAAGTTGATTCCTATTCCATTCCGTCCTCAGCCTATAGAATAAATTAATTAAGCTGCATGCAATTGCAAATGTTAATTATTTGCCAGGTGATATTAGTGAAGGTTTTGGTGGTGCAATCAAAAGTGGAGTAGATCTTAAGTTGATTCCCATTCCATTCCGTTTTCTGTCTATACAATAAATTAAGCTGCAATGTTGATTAAATTTTACTATTTGCTACTTTCTAGCTAGTTTATTGGAGAGTTTAATAAAATATAGTTTCGACTTATATATTTCTTCTATTCCTCCTTTTTTTTTTATAAATAATAATTAGCTATAGGATAATTCAGAAGTTTATTTCAAAATAAACTCGCAATATTCTGCATCATAGCATTCGACATTATGCGGCATTCTGGGCCCAATTTAAGCCCATCATAAGAATTTTTAATTAAGGTTACTGATAGCCATGATTATACCAGAACACATTCTGTTTCCACCACCAAATGGAACGAGCTCAAAATTAGTAGAGATAAAGAAATCTTTGAGGATCAATCCATGAATTAGCAGGATCTCTTCTAATCGCCCATGTGTTGATAAGTAGTCTAGGCTTAGGATAAACGTCATACCCGTTAAGCTCAGCTTTCTCGCCACACACTTGAAATCAATGCAAGAGGAGGATATAATCTCATGGTTTTCTTAACTTCAAGTACTTTAGTACAGGCAAACTTGCTCCATTAATATCTCCCCTATTACTAAAAATATCTAAAATTTTTTATGTAAATCTAATTAATTATAAATTTAATATAAATATATGATATTCACTTATTAATATATATTATATCATCTAAATAAAAAAAATATATTCTTTTTACTTAATTTATTATACATGATTATTAATTATATTTTATTTAATATAATAATTAAAAATATATTAACCACTTATCTAAGTCAGGTTGTAACCTTCATCCTCCGATCACACCCATTTGTGACGTAGAAATCAATTGATAAAAAGTAGGGAATCCTTCTAAAGTGGACTTCAAATCACTTCTTTTTATATATTACTTTAATAGTTTAATTTACAATTAAATAATATTATTTTAAATATATTTTAAAGTCTACTAAATTTTGTCCATTGTCATGTATAGCATCAATTATCAAATCTTTCAAATGGCAAAATCACCTCAAAATATATAAATGTATAATTTTTTTTTTTTATATATAACGAAAGGAAAGAAAAATAAAAACATAAAGCAATTAATTAATAATATAATTTTGATAAAACTATATATAAAAGGAGTTGTAATCTGCAAAGTTGATAATTTGAGCTATTATAAGATGATAATAATTATATAATGTTCTCTCTCAAAATATCAAATCTCATACATATAATGCTGTTTATTTTTTTTAAATAAATGAATAATTTTATTAAATATTAATCAGGAAAAATTTTTACTTAACGTAGGAAGAGTTAAGCTAAAAGAAAAAACCTGGGTGACTGAGATATATCATGTCATGACTCAAATTATGGGCGGACCAACACTAAGACTTTGGTTAGTATAAAGCTCCCAAAATCCGTAGTAAGTCTAACTGATTTAACCCAATCATAAAACCCATGTCTGGAGCCCTTTTTCAAAAAATTAACCGGATAGAATTCGATCATAAATTAAATTATCCAACGGAGAGTTTTAGCTCACCCTACCTGTGATCACAAAATATATATAAATTTGGAGAGCTCTACTCATCCTCACAATCCTTATCATAACAATTATGTCAAATGGGAGCTCAGCTTCCTCGTCCAAGGTATATATTCATCCCATTTAATCAAAAATACGTAAAAATAGGTTTACAATTTCAAGATAAATAATCTTTTGCAGTCCCAAACTAATTAAAATGCTTCTAACACATGCGGAGTTCTAGATTTGTAATCAATACTATATAATACTGATATTTTGAAAAAGTCATTCAAACTAGCTCTAAAAATTCTAAAATTTATGCCCTGCGATCCTTAATAATGCTGTAAGACAATTGCAAAAGGAATTATAATTTTCTAACCACTCACATATATTTTATGAATTTTTTTTTTCTAAACTCTGTATTAGGCAAAATTAAACAACTTGAAATTCAGGTTTACCTATGCCAATTTTTACGCTTGGAATGTGTCCAAGGCATCTGAAAATGGTAGCGAGAACTATAATTTCAATCTGTTTCTGGGGCGGCTCTAGCAGCTCGTCTGTCCGACTTGAAAATGCAGATCCAGACACTAGTAAAATTTTCGCGAACGAAGGTACCTACGCGAAGCCCACAATACTAGAAGTTAGAATATAATTTTTATTTAAAAAAATTTGAAATGTTATATTCTTCCCTCCTTACAGAAAATTCATCCTCAAATTTTACATAAGGCAAAATAATAACACTGAGTTACATACTAAACAAATATGGGTATTTGTTGCGCATATATGGCTCTGACTCCCAGAGGCATTCCTCCACAGAACTTTAACCATAGTGATTTATTTTGACTGAAACTATCTCATCAGATAGTCTACTATAGGTACTGGCTGCTCCTCAAAGGTCAAATTCTCATTCAATTCCACCATGTCTAGTTGCAGCACATGAGAAGGATTAGGAATATATTTCCTAAGCATGGAGATATGAAATACTGGGTGGACATAAGAAAGGTTTGATGGAAACTCCAACCGGTATATAACTGCTCCCACTCTGTCTGTGATCTCAAAAGGTCCTATGTAATGATAACTTGCCTTTCTTTTTAAATCTCATTATCCCTTTCATGGGAGAAACCTTTAAGACCACATAGTCACCCACTGTAAATTCTACATCTTTTTACATCGGATCTGCATAACTCTTTTGCCTATTGAAAGCTATCTTTAAACGTTTCCTGACCAAAGGAACTATCTCTAAAGTGTATTGCACTAGATCTAAATTATATGCTCTTGCCTCTCCAAATTCTGTCCAACATAGAGGGGATCTACGCTTTCTGCCATATAATGCCTCATAAGGTGCCATTCCAATATTGGAATGATAGCTATTATTACAAGCAAATTCCACCAATGATAACTGATCATGCTACTGACCTCCAAAATCTATAACACACATGCGAAGTATATCCTCTAAAGTCTGTATTGTCCTCTCAGATTGCCCATCTGTCTGTGGGTGGAAAGCTTTACTAAAATTTAACTGTGTACCAAGTGCTTTTTGAAGATTCCTTCAGAGCTAAGAAGTGAACTGGGGCCCTCTGTCAGATATTATGAAAGCTGAAACCCCATATAATCTGACTATCTCATGGATGTACAGCCTTACATATTGAGCAACAGTATAGGTGGTCCTTACAGGCAAAAAGTGAGTTGACTTGGTCAAATGGTCCACAATCACCCATATGGAATCATACCTTCGGGTAGTACGAGGCAACCCAGTCACAAAATCCTTTGCCTTAAAGCATCTGCCACCACATTTACTTTACTTGGGTGGTACTGGATGGTACAATCATAGTCCTTCAGAAGCTCCATCCATCTCCTTTGCCTCAAATTTAGATCCCTCTATTGAAAGACATACTTTATGCTTTTATGGTCGGTTATATCTTACACATTTCACCATACAGATAGTGCCTCGAAATTTTTAGTACAAAGACTACAACCGCCATTTTTAGATTATGAGTAGGGTAGTTCTGTTCGTACTTCTTTAATTTCCTTAAAGCATAAGCCACCACTTTACCATGCTATATCAAGACACACTCCAACCCAACTCTAGAAGCATCACAGTGCATCGTATATCATTCTCCACTCACAGGCAAAGTCAATATAGGAGCTGTAGTTAAACAGTCTTTAAGCTTTTAGAAGCTTTTCTCACACTAATCTGACTAGAAAAATAAGGCATTCTTTCAAGTCAACCATGTCAGATGAGCTACTATCTTGGAGAAGTTCTGTCTAAAGTGCTTGTAATAACCTACTAGGCTTAGAAAACTTCACACCTCAGTGACTGTAGTAGGCCTTAGCCAATCAGTTACTACTTCAATATTCTTGGGATACACTTGAATACCTTCAGTGGAGACCACATATCCCAAAAATGAAATACTCTCTAACCAGAACTCACACTTCGAAAACTTAGCATACAACTGATGCTCCCTCAAGGTCTACAACACCATCCTTAAATGCCAAGCATGTTCTTCTTCAGTCTGGGAATATACCAAAATGTCATCTATGAAAACAATAACAAAGCGATCCATGAATGATCTAAACATCCTATTCATTAGATCCATAAAGGTTACTGGTGCATTAGTGAGTCTAAATGACATCACCAAGAACTCATAATGACCATACCTAGTCCTGAATGTTGTTTTTAACACATCCTCATTCTTTATCCTCAGCTGATAATAGCCTGATCGTAGGTCTATTTTAGAGAAGTATCTTGCTCCTTGTAGCTAATCAAACAGGTCATCAATCTGAAGGAGCAGATACTTATTCTTAACTATCACTTTATTCAGTTATCTACAGTTAATACAAAACCTCAATAACCTTTCTTTCTTCCTTACAAATAAAATAGGAGCAACCCAATGTGATGTACTTGGCCAAATAAAATCCTTATCCAAAAGCTCCTGCAGCTATTCTTTCAGTTCTTTTAACTTTGCTGGCGCCATCCTGCAGGGTGGCATATAATTGGGGTTTGTACCTAGCATAGTATCAATGCAAAATTCAATCTCCCTATTAGCTAGCAAACTAGGAAGCTCCTCCGGAAATACATCCGTAAATTCCTCAATAACCGGTTCATTTTTCACACCATACCTCTTTTGTGCCACTGTCTAACTTAACATACCATCTTTATCTTGTCCCTTGCCTTCTGCTTTATTTTGAAAGATACCTCTTATTAACAGATTCTTCTATAGCAAGCTTTAATCATACCTACTGTCATTACTCTAAACCTCATACTTACCATTGACTTATAACCACCTATACCTGTCTCTTCCCATTCTACCCCCTATATTGTTTTGTCATTATTGCTTTACTGTGAAGTGATTCTGTTGATCACATTAAAGACATTCGCCTAACATTCATAACAAACCTTTAATTACCTTATCACTATCTCAAATATCTAACATAAAGCCTATGTGCCATTATCTATCATTTTCTTCTCTCATCACGCCTATTTGATTTATTAGATTGACTTTTATTTAACTTACTACTTATTAACTTTTTTGTTCTGTCTAATAAGATAATATAGAACAACATTACACACTTTCTAGCTTTTGCTCATTATTGTTGTATTCCTCGCCTAACCTTCTTGATACTGTTAATAGGTTAAAGGAATCTTGCCCCATTGCTATCCACTTCACCTTAGGAATGGGGAGCAAGTTGAGGTTGATCCAATCCTATAACTTTAAGCTCTGCATTTTGGCCCCTAAAACTGCCCCAATTATGACTTGTTCTGAGTCTTGCAATTCTGGGTTATATATGTTAACAACTATTCTCACTAATGTGGTCCTATCCTAGGCTCTTTAATTTTACTTTTCAATTCACCTCATTTACCTTGTCCACACTAACACTTTGACTATTGTATTTTTTTTTTTACTATCTCTGTTGTGTCATTTACGCTTCTATGTTACTTAGAATTGATCCTTTGACCATTTTGATTAATACCCCACTAATAACTGAGCTTTTCACCCTCCAATCACTAAACCTTAAATATCCTGCACCCTTCTTGTAATGACTTTTCACCATTTTCTATTTTGATCCTGAAATTCATACCTTTAACTACCTTGAGGAAGGGATCTACATGAGTTTCATCTTTCATTCTACTTAATCAGTTGATACATGCATTTTGCATAGTCAATTAGGTTAAATTTCATGGACATTTCATTCACTTGTTAGTCATTTTTAGCCAATTTTATTAGTTATTTAGATAGTTTTCCATAATTATCAATTTTTGGGTTAATTTGTAATTTTGCTTTGTTTTGTAGGAAAAATGGTATTTTTGAGGGACTAAAAAGAAATTATACCAATGAGGAGTGATTCCTACAACGAAATATATCAAAAATAAAGCTTGAAAGTTGAAAAATGCAAGGTGGCTGAAATGTGCATAACCTGCTGGATAAGTTGTGCAGTTCTGCACAGGAAAAAGAAGCAAACTCCTAAACCTGCCGAAATCTGCATAACTACTCTGCATGAATTATGCAAGTTTAAGTCCTGCTTATGCAGCTTCACGAAAAACTGTATAACTTATGCAGTCTCGCACTTTGCTTATGCAGCTTCATGCAGAGAGCTCAAAACCTGCCGAAAACTGCATAAGGGCCTACATAACTTATGCAATCCACTTATGCAGTTTCATAGAAGACTCCAAAGCTTGCAGAAACTGCACAACCAACCTGCATAGCTTATGCAACATCACGGGAAACACCTGAAACCACCAATTTTGCATGGAATCTGCATAAGAAACTTGCATAACCTGTGCAACTCTTTATAATGAGCTGGCAGAAGATTTTTCTCATGTGAACTTCACCTCAAACACACCATTTAAGGGCTACTTATCAGAAAGATATAAATATGTCCTTATCTCATTTCAGAAAGAAGAGGAAAAAACAGGGAAGAAAAGAGCAGCAGCAGGGGAAGAGTCAGGAAAACAGAGCAAAAAAATGTCACCTCCATTTCTGAATCAGATTTGGAGTTTTCTTCCTTTTTTCCCTATTTCCTACCTTTCTTGTATTGGGTTTCTTAGTTCTTAGCTTAGATTTAAGATTTATTTCCATATTTACTTAGAATTTCTTGTAAATATTATGTATAGTGAGTAGTTTTCGTTAGATTCTAGAGTTGGGATGTAATATTTGAGATATTTTATGAATTTTGATTGGGTAATCCATATTTTGTGGTTTTATTGAAGTTTTATCCATTTTTTGTGTGCTCAATGACATGCTTAGTGCAAGATCCCATTAAGTATTGTTCTTAATCCATAGTTAAAGTACCGAAAAGAGAAAACCTTGTGATAGATAATCAAAAAATTAGACTTAATTAACTTAGATCTAGAAATAGACTAAGGATTAAGAGGATTTACAAATTAATTAAGGAACTTAATGGGTTTTGATTAATTTTAACTCTATAAAAGTAGGATTAGATTGATTAAGGCACTCTTTGTCTCACTCGAAAGAGTATTTAAAGTATTTAAGGATTAATCTCCTTAAAACTTGTAAATTCCATAAGATTGGATAACCAATTTAAAAATCCCAAAATAGCTTGAATATGAACTCCCAAACTTCAGAATCACCCTTTTATCATTGTTAATTTCTAATTAAATTTAATTGCTTGCTAATTTAAATCTTGCCATATTTCAATTTGCTTATTCCAATTTAAATCTTGCCATATTTTAATTTGCTTATTTTAATTTGCCGCAAATTTAGTTGAATCATTACATTGTTGATTAGATTATTAATTTTGCATCTATAGATTTCACAGTTCAATATCTATCAATATATTGCTTTAATTTCAAAAATAGTTTAAATTAGTCAACTTTTATATAAAAAATTCAATCATTAACACAACTCCATGTGGAAACGATATCTTTTCTATATTACTTGTACGACCTGTGCACTTGCGGTTGGGCCACATCATCAATCAAAACTTAGAGTACTAGGTACCCAATTCCCATCCCTAAGTTCAAAAGAATCATAACTATCATAATTTGATCACTTATGACTCCTATAATGGAACTTGTATCCTCCCCAGGGTACTAAAGCCAATAACTTTCTATCACGCGACAGTCCCATCTGGGACATCATTCCGTAGGTCATTACACTAGTAGTAACCTTTGTCTCTCTTGAAAAGACACTACCATATTCTGCAGCACAACTGATTGTAAGTGAGGTACTATATAACATCCTCACTGTAGTAACTCTGTACATTCTACTGTTCTGGTGACTAGTGTCGGTCCGGACAGCTAGAACATTTGGAAAAATATTTAAACTAAAGTGAGGAACCATAATTAACTCAAATATTAATAAGAAAAATTTAGGAAAAATTTTAGAAATAAAATACAACCACGTTAAATGAGCCGGTGCCCTAGCGATGGGTAACCCAGTGGAAAGTTACGGTCCTCACAACTAGGAGCCCTAGACTCGGGGAAAAATTCATAAAATAATTTTTGGGACTCCAGAGAAGGGTCATTGAGGTTTCTAAGGCATTTGAATGCCAAGAAAATGCTTAGAAAAATTTTTCAATCGGTACAGACAATTTTAGTCTGTTAAGCCAAATAGGGGGCATTTTGGTCATTTTGCCTTCAGAGGTGATTTTTGGCCTACTTGTCCAGTTAAGTAAATAATTATTATGACATAAAATGTGAATAAATATTGCTAAAAATTAAATTAAAAATGAGTAGAGAAGAAAAGAAGAGAAAATGAGATAAAAGGCCCATTTATGACATCATTATGATGTCATTAAACAAATCCCACCAATCATATTTAACTAACAATTAAATTAACTAATAGAAAGGGGATAAGAATACAACAAAACTCAAAAAAAGTCATCAGCCTTCTCCTTCACCCAAACCAGCCGAAACACTCCTCCCACCCAAACCACCATTGAAGCTCCACCAAAGCTTTATTCCACACCAAATCTCACATTAAAACCACTACTTAGCTTCACAAAAATTTAATCTTGCAACTTGAACATTCTCTAGGCAGCCAAAAGAGAAAGAAAAAAGGAAGTTTGGTTAGCTTGAAATTTAGCTTCAACAAGGTTAGTGTCCAACTCTTACTCTTTTTGGTTTAGTTCATGTTTAATGGCATGAATTGTGTAGGAATTATAAGAAAATAAAATAAACATATGTGTGTGTGCACCCTACAAATTTCGGTAGCTAGGGTTAGTTAGGGTTTGATGATTTTGCTTGATAGCAAAGTGGTTATAAGAAGCCCTAGGTATTAGATGAGTGATGGAACATGATTGTGTAAGTGAAATGCAAGGATTATGCATGAATGAACTTGAAAAATGTGGACACTTAACAACATTAGGGTTTGCTCATGTAATGGTATGTTCACTTTGTAATGGTCAATTAGTGACCATTTGAATTTGTGTGAGAAGGAATTGAAGTGAGTAAGGATGTTGGAGTTGAAATTTGTTGTGCTGCCCTTGGTGACCTGCAGGACTGAGTATGAGTCTAGCATTTTTGGGCACTTATAAATAAAGTTGTAGAGGTTCAATTGGTACAAGACCAATTGGACATGAAACTAGACACATAATGGCACAACTTTGGTGAAGAAACCCTGCCCAAAAAACTAAACCAAGTTGATCTAAAAATTAACCCAATCCGAGTGACTTGCATTCTGCCTGGGCAAAATGACCAAATGAATAGTGTATATTCATTTGGTCATAACTCAGCGTAGAAAGGTCCAATTGACCTGAAATTTTACCAGCAGAAAGCTGAGACATAGATCTACAACTTTTATGAAGAAATCAAATCCAAATTTTAATCATAACATCTTCAAAAATTGACCTACAGTCAGTGTACAAAACACTATAGATTTGGTTCTATCCAGAAAATCTGGAAAGTTTGTAATCCAGCCAGTTATGGTGTTTAGGCTATAACTTGAGATACAAAACTCCAAATGGAGTGATTCAAAAAAAGAAATATAACTAGACAAAATAAGGAACAACTTTCGTGAAGATAACTTTGCCAAATTCCTACTGTACAAATGACCAATGGAACAGTAAACATAATGCTTGAAATCTGAAAATTTTGAATAACTAACACCAAGCTTAGAAATGGTATTGGCAACTAATACCAACAACTTTAGAATGAAAAATGTGGTATATTGGGAGTATTAGAACCAATGTACCTATTGTCTATGCAAAAGTTAACATTTTAGTTGACTAATAAAATGAATAGTAACACCTAAACTTAAGTTTCAAGAATTGTAAAATTTAAAAGTGTAACATGCCCTAGTACACTTAGCAAGATTGGTTTGGATAGGTTGGTATGCCAATAGGGTTCAGTTAGCAGTACTGCATATGGCATTATGCTATTCTGTGATTTCATGGCTTTTAGCCATTCTAACATTGTGTTGATACTTGGCCTTGTGCCTAATGTTATTACAGCTTATTAGCTGTTCTGTTGCACACCAGGAGATACATATGTGACCGATGGTGTGACGGCCCGAGATACTTGATATCCAGTGCTAGTTTACCCGTTTATCCAGTCCAGTCATCCAGTATAGGTTACTTGGACAACCAAAAATAAAAGTGGATAAATTTAATGAAATAAGGAATATAACAAGTACAAAACAAATAAGACTACAAATAATTATCAAAAAATTTTCTGCATATTTATTTTATGTTATTTCTTTTTATTCTATTATTGGCACCACTAAGCATTATTGCTTAGCGCGTTGCTTTTTGCCACGTGTAGATTCTGGAGAGACCAATAGAGAGCCCAGTAGACCATAGACTGGGTGAGACCATCTGCAGCTCTGCATAGTATCCGTGTCACCTCACCGTTTTCAATGCATTGGTAGGATACTAGGTTTTATTTTGGTATATTATAATTAACTTTTATTTTCTCATTTGTAATTAAGACTTAGTTAATGTATTTTGGTATTAATGTAAATAGTGAAAATTGTGTTTATGAATGGAAAATTGAGTATTTATTTATGACTTGTATATGAATATCATGAGGAAAAAATGAATGAGAAATGGAATTGTTGTTGAAAAATATTGAGACTTTGTTGATGAAATGGAGTTTGGGAATGATTAAAAACATATTGGAAGTGTTTTTTATAGGTTCTAAAGAACTGTTTTCTCCATTTTTAACCGTTACTCTGCCGAATTTTCTATAAAATTTGCAGAACCTCAAATAAATTTATAATTTCAATTAATGACTTAAATGAATTATATTTCACAAATTGTACTCATAACTATGAATAAAAATAAGTTAAGGAAGAATAAAGATGATTGAAATAAAATAGGGTATTCAGGTACACTGTGTGACATATCTTACTCAGTTATACTGTAGACGGGTAAGGGGTGTCACATACTACATCTACTCCTTTATCATATTGCAAACTTTTCTAAAAAGTCATTTCATAGGCTATGAACATTATTCATAACCTTGGGTCTCCTTTAGGGAGTAATGCCATACTCTACACCTCGCTGCCACACCAAGGAGATGTTACCTCAATAAACTCTAAGCAAAACATCCATCATAATGCCAAAATTATCCAAGATCCCATACAAGAAACTAGATAGTCCATTATACTGCAACCATACTAAAACTTTCAATCTCGTGGTAACTCAAGCTATAACGTTGTGCTCAAGTTAGGAAAACCAAGTCACTGACTCCAGTTATCGCCTAAAGTAAAGTAACAGTTGATACTCTATCCTAAGGGTTTTAAAACACAATTAGGAGTTTCCTAACTCCTCTATAAGAACATAATTCCGTTATGGCGCAACTGTACCAAAAAGAAGCTGTTTGCAAAACCTTATCATAAAACACCATGAGGATGTACACAGTTCTACACAATAATCTCATATCCATATTGTAATCTATAGCTTACAACACAAACAATAAGAGCACTACATAGATTACTATGGTACATCCCAACAAATTGTCATCTCTAAACCCTTACACCTCCATAAAAATCATATAGAAAACTATCCCGATAGAACACTTAATTTGTAACACCCCTATTTGCCTAGCTTGGTATATGTTACTGTTCCGGTGATCAGTGTTGGTCCAGACAATTAAGAGAATTAAAACTACATCTAAGACACCTAGATAAGCCCTGAAAACAAATAATTAATAATTGCCAAATAGATAAGTATAAATAAGAAAAACAATACACAAGAAGTTAAATGAGCCAGCAGTCACAGCAATGGGTGACCTTCTCGGAAATGACTGCGAGCTTAGTCTAATCTCAAATTTCGAACCGTAAAATATGACACTGCAGTCCTTAGGACTATTGCGAAGACAGTGGAAAGGAGAAAATCACAGAAAAGAATTGTTAAGCAGGTCGAATAATTAGGTTAGGGATCCGAAAGAAATATTGAATAACTTACAAACCTGATTGAACCAGCGAGGGACAATTTGGTCAATTCACCCCTAGAGCTGACACCTGTGTAACAGCCCGGTCCTTCTCCAGTTAGTATTGTCCGCTTTGGCTCATGGGCCTCACGGATTTGTCCCTTAGGAGGTTTCATTCCCAAAAGCGCGCTGACCAGGTGAGGAAGACTCCCACTTATATGGCCCAAATCTTTTCTTCCCGTTTCCGATGTGGGACACGAAGTTTTCACCCCAATGCGTAGCTGGTTGAACAAGCACGTCCCAACCCCATCCCTGGGTCGTGACAAGCCCACCAGCTTCCGCCTGGTGCGTCCTCGCACCACACACCGTACTAGAGGGAGTCCAGCTCTGATACCAAATTGTAACAGCCCGGTCCTTCTCCAGTTAGTATTGTCCGCTTTGGCTCATGGGCCTCACGGATTTGTCCCTTGGGAGGTTTCATTCCCAAAAGCGCGCTGACCAGGTGAGGAAGACTCCCACATATATGGCCCAAATCTTTTCTTCCCGTTTCCGATGTGGGACACGAAGTTTCCACCCCAATGCGTAGCTGGTTGAACAAGCACGTCCCAACCCCATCCCTAGGTCGTGACAAGCCCACCACGCTGGTAGCTGGTTGTGTATGAATTGTTGGAACCAAGTTTCAATTCGGATTGGTGAAGGTCAATCTGTAGGCAACTTGATCTAGGTCCCTTTCAGGGACCAAAATTAAAAATTTACCAACCTAATTGATGTGAGGCTAATTGGGAATTAAACTAGACACAAAGTGACACATTTTTCATTCAGGAATTATGCCCAAAAAGTGACCATAACTTAGTGAACAATAAGGCCAAATCCGAAATTGGGCACACTAACTTGTACAAAAATGACCAAATAAATAGTAGTTACGTAAATGACCATAACTTGGTCTAGGAAGGTCCAAATGACCTGAATTTTATACCGATAGAAAGCTGAGACATAGCCCTACAACTTTCATGAAGAAAACAAACCCAAATTTTGACTATAACCTATTTGAAAAACCACCTGCATTCAACCTACAAAAACTGCCAATAACTAGGAATATGCCCAGAATTCTGGGTAACACTAAATCTGACCAACCACATTTAAATGGCCATAACTAGGGCTAAAAAACTCCAAATAGAGTGATTTAAAAAAGGGAAATAAATTTAAGACAATAAGGAAAAACTTCTATGAATAAAACACAACCAAATTACCACAACAACTTGACTAATGGAACAGTGCAATACAGGGCATCAAATCTGAAATTTTGGAATTTCACCTAAGAGACTTAAGATTTAAGAAAAACAACCAAAACCAACAATTTAGGTAATCAAAATATGGTATCTGGGTGAAATTAGAATTCCCATACCTATTAAGCATTAGAAAGTCAATAAATTGACTTGAATAGTATTGTGAATGGTAACCCCGAAATGTAAATTTTAATGAACATCAAGTTAGATATAGATAGATTTGGATTTATTTTTGGATTTATGATAAATTGTGATACTGAAACACTGTAAAATGGTGTGTTTCAGTTGAAAAGAATATCAGGAAAGAACCCGAGGCATCGAGTCAAGGCCAAAAGGCGACTCGCATAAGGTTTGTGCACAATAACTTTTCATTTTCAATTTATTATTAGAAAATTCATTTGAATACATCTTTGGAGCATTTTATGCTAAATAATGCCTTGAAAAATGTTGTGTTGCCTATTTTGCAAATGGAAAATGCTTAGTGTTAGCATGAAATGTTGAATAATATGATTTTGAAATTGTTTTTTATTCACACTTGGCATGGCAGTCCCTTAATATGTTCCTCCTCCATTTGTTAGGTTGAGTTTGATATTTGATCACTTTTCTCCCTCTCTAGCTTGCCAGTCTGAGGTGAGTTTGGATGAGTACTCATTTGCTAGCTAGCTAGCCACCTCTCTCATTGATTTCGATTAGTGGGGTGAGTTTGCCTTGTCGTGGTGTACAACACAGTATGTTTGGAAATTTTGTGTCATGGCCTAAGTTGTGTTATTGATTGGCAACACTGTGTTTATTAAATTATTTGATCAAATTTGTGTCACATTAAGCTTTGAAAATTATGATTTGTTATAAATGTGATTTGAAAAATTATGAAATGTGATTGTGAGTTTTTTAAATTATGAATTGTTCATAAATATTTTATATTATGCATTTTACATTTTATTATGCACCACTGAGTATTTTTATACTCAGTGATAGCTTTCTTTGCTGTCGCAGATAGGAAAAAGGACATAGCAGCAGAGTGAGCTGCTACAGTAATAAGGGAATACAACTTGAAGATTTTTGTACGGATATATTATTTATACCCATTGTGTTTTGGTGATGTAAATATGGTATTGTCATATGTATGTATGTAAAATTGAGCAGTTGTATAATAAATTATAATAGTATTACCTTTTGGATTTTTATGCCTGTAAATTAAATTGTGATTGCAAATTATTTATTTTGAATGCAATGTGTATAAATGAATTTGAAATATTTGAGATGACAATTTTATTTTGAATTATGGTGATTGGGTTGATTTGTATTGATTGAAAGTAATGGTGGTTGTGATTTGATGAAGTGTATATTGGAAGTGTTTCTACAGGTTTTTGAAGAACTATTTTCTTAAAATACAGACAGCACTCTGTCAAAATTTTTTCAAAAATTTGCGTAAAAAAAGCAATGGTTTTAAAATAAAATTTGAACTAGTTTTTAAACTTCTATTAAAGGTAAGAAAAAGCTCGCCACCTTCGAAAAGTAAGGAAATTATTTTAAAATTCCTTGTAATATATTTAATGGGTTACCAGTAGGCAAAGTATGGTAATTCATTAGATGTACTATGGGATCATGTTACATCTTACTGAGGGGTATGGTGTGACATGTTTAGTGGTATCAAAGCATGGTTTTGAAATAAATTTTGATTGTGTATGTACATATTTCCTTTGATAAGTATAACTGCTCAAGTGTCCTAAATTGATACATATAACATATTTACATCATGAATATGCACTAATGGAGGTCAACCTCCTTGTGTTTGATCTCAGGAAATAGAATTTTTGGAAAATGGAATGGAAGAGGGAGATCATTCCGTAGAGCAATCTGTCGAGGCTGAGGCCCAAGGAGAAGCCCCAGCACTCTAGAATGTAAGTGGGTCAGCCACTCCAGCTCCTCCTCAAGCATCGTAGTTTTCTACTCAGTTTGCACAGCAGATGGCTGCATTCTTTTAATAAATGGCGGGAAACTTGCCAACACAGGCTCAGACGCAAGCCCCTACAGCACAACCATAGCCCCCTGCAAAACAATATGAGAAGTTAATGAAATTTGAGGCTACAGAATTCAAAGGAACAGTAGATCCACTGGAAGCAGAATAGTGGTTAGAGAGGATGGAATGGGTTTTTAAAAAACTACAGTGTGCTGAAGAGTTAAAGTTTGAATGTTCAGTATCACTTCTCCAAGGGGATGCATATGAATAGTGGAAGACCATCCCACATAGCCTGGTAGAGCCACCAGTTCTCACTTGGATAGACTTTTTGAGAGAATTCAGACAGAAATGGGTTCCAGATACTTATGTCGACATGAAGCTGCAAGAGTTTTTAAGTCTGAAGCAAGGGGACAGAACTATAGCAGATTATGAGCGGGATTTCTCTCGATTAAGCCATTATGCCGAAAGCTTGGTCACCACCCCCAGAGACCTGTGTAGGAGGTTTGAGGCCCGGTTGAGGCCTACATTGAGAATGCAAGTGGTGGGATTCAAACATCAGAACTTCTCAGAGCTAATTTCATAGGCCCTAGAACTGAAAAGGATAGAATCATAAGAGGCAGTGAAAAAGAGTACAGAAGAGAAAGAGAAAACTGAAAAGGTTACTGGCCAAGCTACTGAGAGTGGTTCTGGGAAAAGAAAACATTTTGGAGGATCTAGCTCATGCGAATCGGGTAGAGGTAGATCTTCTGGACAGAAATCACCCCAATCCGATCAGCAAACTCAGCAGACACACAGAAATACTCTATCGGATTGACTTTGTGAGACTTGTGGTAAACCACATAGTGGAGTATGTTATAGAGTTATAGGAGCATGTTTTAATTGTGGAGGCACTGGTCATTTTGCTAAGGATTGCGTAAGTCCACGCCGTTATGGATCATTTAACATATCAGAAGGATCAGCTTAAGTTTCTACCCCAAAGAGTTCACCAGCAGTTGGTAGAGGCAGAGGCAGAGGTAGGGGTAGTACACCTGGAAGTCAGAGTACTGTGAATCAGCCAGGGCAAGGTGATTCTCCAGCGAGAGTATACACTATGCGACAGAGGGACGAGGATGAGACTTCTGACATTGTTGCTAGTATTTTCTCAATTCTTAACTAAGATCTGTATATGTATAAAAATCAATTTTGATATGTTAGTGACTAGTCTTTTTAGAATCAGTTTTGGAAGAGTTTGTTAGCGAAAGAAATCACCTAGAATACGATAAATTATTGAATATCAATAGATAAAAGAGTTATGGAAGTAAAAAAAAAAATTGAATTGAACAGTTGGTTCAAATGTAACAAAGAAATATTACGAATATTGGCAAGATTGTTGATTAGAATGGTCAGAGGACCAATGATTAGGTAAATAGTATTGGTTAAAGTGCTATGGACTATTATTTAGACTATGAAGCTACATAGAAATGTGAGAAAAATATGAGAAAACAACACGTATGACTATTGAAGACAGATAGTAGACATAATTTCGAGGAAGAAATTTCTTTTAAGGGGGGGGGGGGGGGGGAGGAGAGTTGTAACACCCCTATTTGCCTAGTCTGGTATATGTTACTATTTCGGTGACCGATGTCGGTCCGGATAATTAAGAGAATTAGAATCACATCTAAGACACCTAGATAAGTCTTGAAAACAAATAATTAATAATTGTCAAATAGATAAGTATAAATAAGAAAAACAGAACACAAGAAGTTAAATAAGCTGGGAGTCACAGGGATGGGTGACCTTCTCGGAAATGACTGCGAGGTTAGTCTAAACTCAAATTTCAAACCGTAAAATATGACGCTGCGGTCCTTAGGACTATTGCGAACACAGTGGAAAGGAGAAAATTACATAAAAGAATTGTTAAGCAGGTCAAATAATTAGGTCAGAGATCCGAAAGAAATATCGAATAACTTGCAAACCGGATTGAACCAGCGAGGGGCAATTTGGTCAATTCACCCCTAGAGCTGACATCTGACCTAACTATCAAATAAAATTGGAGAAAAGAAAATTTTGAGATCAAGAATTAAATTAAAGAACTAATGGAAAAATAAATGAAAAATAAAAAGGAAAAGAAAAAGGTTTATTTACATCATGCATGACATAAGCATGATGTAATAAACCTAATAAAAAAATTTTGAAATTGTGGGATAAATCCTAATAATTAAAAGAAAAAAATAAAAAGAAAAATTCACTTCTTCTTCTACCCATTTCAGCTGCCCCATCTCTCCATCACTTCACCATTAAAGAAAACCTCCATTAAAGCTTGGACAAAGCTTGATTCTACCCATTAAACCTTACCTTGCCCCAAAATTCTCCATTAGAACTTGTTAGACCAACTTGAGAAGGTGATTGAAGAAGAAAAGAAAAGAGGAAAAGGGAAGAAATTGAAAAGTTGAAGTTCAAGTGGAGGTAAGTAATTGAATTTGAAAATCTTAGTTTATTTATTGTGTTTGTAACTCCATATAACTAGAAATCAACTTAAAATCAAACAAAAACAATTGTTGAGGGACCAAAAATGAAATTCATCCAACTAGGGTTAGGATTTGATATGAATGAGTTTGAAGTATTTGAATAGTTTTTTGAGGTGCTTTAGGTGTAGAGATCATGAATGTGCACTTTGAATGCATTAAATTGAACTTTATGTGTAGTTAAGGTTTGAGCATTTTGAAGAAATTGGAGAAAAATTTGAGAATTAGCCAAATGATGTAGTTAACCTTATTGGAGTTGAGTGATGGTCAATTGTGACCATTTGTCGTGTGTATGAATTGTTGGAACCAAGTTCCAATTCGGATTGGTGAAGGTCAATTTGTAGGCAACTTGACCTAGGTCTACTTCAGGGACCAAAACTGAAAATTTACTAACCCAATTGGTGTGAGGCCAATTAGAAATGAAACTAGACACAAAATGGTACATTTTTCATTTTGGAATGATGCTCAGAAAGTGACCATAACTTAGTGAACAATTAGGCCAAATCCGAAATTGGGCACACTGACCTGTACAAAAATGACCAAATGAATAGTAGTTACGTAAATGACCATTACTTGGTCTAGGAAGGTCCAAATGACCTAAATTTTATACTGATGGAAAGCTGAGACATAGTTCTACAACTTTCATGAAGAAAACAAACTCAAATTTTGACCATAACCTATTTGAAAAACTACCTGTAGTCAACTCACAAAAACTGCCAATAACCAGGAATTTGCCCAGAATTCTGGGTGACGCTAAATCTGACCAGCCATGTTCAAATGGCCATAACTAGGGCTACGAAACTCCAAATGGAGTGATTCAAAAAGGAAAATAAAGTTAAGACAATAAGGAACAACTTCTATGAAGAAAACTAAGCCAAATTATCACAGCAACTTGACCAATGGAACAGTGCAAAACAAGGCACCAAATCTGACATTTTGAAATTTCACTTAAGAGACTTAAGATTTGAGAAAAACAACCAAAACCAACAAGTTAGGTAACCAAAATGTGGTATGTGGGTGAAATTAGAATTTCCATACCTATTAAGCATTAGAAAGTCAACAAATTGACTTGAATAGTATCGTGAATAGTAACCCCAAAGTATAAATTTTAATGAACATCAAGTTTAGCATATTAAAGTTAGATATAAATAGGTTTGAATTTATTTTTTGGATTTATGATAAATTGTGATACTGAAATACTGTAAAATGGTGTGTTTCAGTTGAAAAGAATACCGAAAAAGAACCTGAGGCATCAAGTCAAGGCCAAGAGGTGACTCACATAAGGTTTGTGCATAATAACTTTTTTATTTTCGATTTATTATTAGAAAATTCATTTGAATACATCTTTGGAGCATTTTATGCTAAATAATGCCTTGAGAAATGTTGTGTTGCCTATTTTGCAAATGAAAAATTGAAATGGGAATTGCTTAGTGTTAGCATGAAATGTTGAATAATATGATTTTGAAATTATTTTTGATTCACACTTGGCATGGCAGTCTCTTAATATGTTCCTCTTGCACTTGTGGGGTTGAGTTTGATATTTGATCACTTTCCTCCATCTCTGGCTTGCCAGTTTGAGGTGAGTTTGGATGAGTACTCATTAGCTTGCTAGCCACCTCCCTCATTGATTTCGATTAGTGGAGTGAGTTTGCCTTGTCGTGGTGTACAATACGGCATGTTTAGAAATTTTGTGTCATGGCCTAAGTTATATTATTGATTGGCAACACTGTGTTTATTAAATTGTTTGATCAAATTTATGTTATATTAAGCTTTGAAAATTATGATTTGTTATAAATGTGATTTGAAAAATTGTGAAATGTGAATGTGAGATTTTTGAATTATGAATTGTTCATAAATGTTTTATATTATGCATTTTACATTTTATTGTGCACTACTGAGTATTTTTATACTCAGCGAAAGCTTTCTTTGCTGTCGCAGATAGGGAAAAGGACATAGCAGCAGAGTGAGCTGCTACAGTAATAAGAGAGTACAACTTGAAGATTTTTGTATGGGTATATTATTTATACCCATTGTGTTTTGGTGATGTAAATATGGTATTGTCATATGTATGTATGTAAAATTGAGCAGTTGTACAATAAATTATAATAATATTACCTTTTGGATTTTTATGCCTGTAAATTAAATTGTGATTGCAAATTATTTATTTTGAATGCAATGTGTATAAATGAATTTGAAATATTTAAGATGACAATTTTATTTTGAATTATGGTGATTGGGTTGATTTGCATTGATTGAAAATAATGGTGGTTGTGATTTGATGAAGTGTATATTGGAAGTGTTTTTACAAGTTTTTGAAGAACTGTTTTTTTAAAATACAGACGGTACTCTGCCGAAATTTTTTCAAAAATTTGCGTAAAAAAAAGCAATGGTTTTAAAATAAATTTTGAACTAGTTTTTAAACTTCTATTAAAGGTAAAAAAAATGCTCGCCACCTTCGAAAAGTAAGGAAATTGTTTTAAAATCCCTTGTAGTATATTTAATGGGTTACTAGTAGGCGAAGTACGGTAAATCATTAGATGTACTACGGGATCATGTTACATCTTACTGAGGGGTAGGGTGTAACATAATTAATACCATAAACTTGCCCTAATTAGGCACTTCACAGTGGTACCCACACCCTCACTTAAGGCAACTACACTATCATGACTCATTCTATGTACTCATGCCTTACATTAATGAGACATGCCACATGGCCCTATACTGCCTAATCACATCATCTTTTGGGGCATTTATCAATATGGTAGATATCGACACATTTGCTAACTCCAATTATATCACTTGTAGTCCCATGAGAATCGTTACATTGGACACACACCAAGAAATACTACCAAGGGTAACGCTAAAACTATAAGCAAGAAATTACAGAAAAGACAAAACAGAATCCTATACTTCGCATGTGACAAACCTAAGACAACATTTCTCATGAATCTAGAGCCTAAGCTCTAATACCAACTTTGTCACTACCCAAATAATGGGCCGGACCGGCATTAAAACTTGGGTTAGCATAAGGCTCCCAAAGCTTGTAGTAAGCCTAACTGATTTTAGCCCAACCATAAAGCCTATGTCTAGAGCCCATTTTTAAGAAATTAGCCAGACAGAGTTCGGCCATAAATTGGACTACCCAATGGGGACTTTTAGTTCACCCAACCTGTGATCACAAAATATATATAAATTTGGGAAGCTCTGCTCACCCTCACAATCCTCATCATAACAATTATATTAAATTGGAGCTCAACTCTCTCATCCAAGGTATATATTCATCCCATTCAACCATACATGCATAAATATAGGTTTATAATTTCAAGACAGATAATCTTTTACAGTCTCAAACTAATTAAAATACTTCTAACACATGCAGAGTTCTACATTTGTAATCAATATTATGTAATATTGATATTTTGCAAAAGTCATTCAAACTAACTCTAAAAATTTTAAAATTTTTGCCCCACGGTCCTTAACAATGCTATAAGACTATTGCAAAATGAATCATAATTTTCTAACCAGCCATAAATATTTTATGAATATCTTTTTTCTAAACTCCGCATTAGGCAAAAATGAACAACTCGAAGTTCGGGTTTACCTACACCAATTCTGACGCTTGAAACATGTCTGGGGCGTCTAAAAAAGGTGGCGAGGACTATAATTTCAACCTGTTTCAAGGGCAACTCCAACAGCTCGTCTATCCGGCTCGAAAATATAGATCCGGACACTAATGGAATTTTCATGAAATGAAAGTATCTACGCGACACTTACAATACCAGAAGTTAGAATATAATTTTTATTTAAAAAAAAAAAGCAAAACAGGATGTAATTGCTTAAAGAAAAGGACATCAAAACAATGCATTTTATAATATAAAATTGCAGCTAATGTCTTCAAGGAAATTAAATACAGCAATAATAATAATAAAATCACGAGTATATATATATATATATATATATATATATATATATATATATATATATATATATATATATATATATATATGTATGTATGTATTAAGAGGTTCACAGCAATTGGTAATGAATCATTTGAGTTTACAGCCTATTATATTTAATATTTACAAAATGCGCAATTATTGTGTATTATAACTTCATAAACTCAAATGATTCATTACCAATTACTGTGAACCTCTTAATACATACATACATATATATATATATATATTTCATACAAATGATAATTTTATATTTGTGCCTGAGTAGTTTAGTTATCATTGATTAGGTAATAATAAATAAATTATTTTAAATTTTTATAATTAAAATATAAATCATTTTTTATTTTAAATTAATTTTAATCATTATTTATTTATTTTAGTAAGGAAATTAATATGAGTTTGCGACGTGGGTAATATATCTTCAGCAAAGTGATTGTTGATAATTAATCAAATGGCTAGAAAAAGGTTTCTTATACGTTGATAAACCTATTTTATATAAATATTTTAGGGTAGTTTTACATCTATTTTATCCTTTTTAGTTTAGTAATTTTATGTTTTTAATGCTTATTTTAGTTAATTTGTTAATTTTAGTTTCATTATATTTGATTTTTAGATTTTAATATTTTTGATAGGTTTTAATTAGGTTTAAAGGCAAAAAGGTCCATATAGAAGAAATTCAAAGTGATTTGGAAGCTTAAATTAGTGTGAAAAATGAAGAAAATCCGCTTAAAGAAGAAGACCAGCTAAGATTCTCAAGGGCTTCAATATGCCCCGTGTTGAGGGTCGTGTGAAGATAAGAGTCAGCCAGCAGGAATCCACATAAGGCATGTAAATTCAACACTGAGTCGTGTAGACAAAGATTTTGGAACAAAACACGCCGAAAGTTTCAAGGACTTTAACATGCCTCGTGTGGCAGGTCGTGTAAATAAGGATTTTGAAACAAAATCTGCCGAAATTTTCAAGGACTTAAACATGCCCTGTGTAGCTGGTCATGCAGAATCTAAAGGCTCCTCCTCTGAATCAACATGAGGAATGTGGAAAACAACTTAAATCAATATGAGGCATGTGGGATGGCGCTGACAGATTTGCTAACATGGAAAAATTTTCTCTTTTCACACCTTTTACAACTTTTGTCTTTATCCCTTTAGAGACCATTTTTAGGGCAAACCTTGAGGGGATATATAAGCATCATATTCTCATTTTTACTGTAAGGAGAAAGAGAGCGAAAAATTAAAAAAGAAAGGAAAGAAGGAATCACGCCATTTTTGGAGGAAGAATACCTACAAATTAACATTTCTAGCTTCCATTTTTAGAGATTTGGATTCTCTTCTTCTGGGTTCTTTTATTTTTAGTCTTATTTTTATGTTTTCTTGCTCTATTTCATACTTACCACTTATAAATACAAGCATGAGTGAGTAGATACCTAGAATTTCAGAGTTGGGCGTAATAATTTAAGTTTTATTTGTGGATTTGGACTGGTTTTAACCAGATTGTAGTATATATAAGTTTTGATTCTTATCTTATGTGCTTATTTACATACCCATTGTTGGTACCATTTGGGTTTTATTCTTAATCTTAGATTGAAGGATCAAAAGGTGAAAATCTATGAAAGATAATCAAGATAATGAACTTAATCACCTAGTGTTAGAAATAAACTAGTGGGTTAAGAGAAATTTCAAGTTGATTAAAGTGCTTAAGGGTTTTGGATAATTAAACATCGCATGAGAATTAGGTTTAGTTTCCTTTAAAATACTCTTTAGTTTGCTTGAAAGAGAAATTAAAGGAAATTAGAATAAACTTCCTTCAAACTTATATTTCCCTTAGTCTTGGTTTTGCCTATCCAAATCCTGATAAAATTTACTTCATAAACCTCAACTCTGGAATCAATTTTGTCATTAATCAATTAAATTCTTAATTACTTGCTAAAATTATAGCAAATTAGTATAGTGATTAGAATTTTAATTGCTTAATTCATTATAAATTTCTTATTTTTTCAATTTAATTTGTTGCATCTCTTACTCTATTTTTAGCACAAATTATTGATAGCCCAAATAATCGTAACTTTTATAGTTTGGTACTCAAACAATAAATCTCTGTGGGACGATATCTTTTCTTTATTACTTGAACGATCCGTATACCTGTGGAGTACGCATCACACGTACAGAATTTTGTAAAATATTTTATTTATTGGTTTTATATCGATATCAAGCAATTCCAACTTGTAACAAATTACGATATCATGCATCAGTAGTAACAAAATTAACAAAAATATATATTTATTAAAATTAAACAATGCAAATGGGATAAGGATATATACTAAGTAATTATTGCCAAAGAAAATACATATGATTTGTTCTATCCACCAAACGCACGTCTTAATCCTTTGAGACCCAGAAATCCAGCATTTAATGCATGATTGCAACTATTAATCAACACAATGATATTAATAAAGGGATTTTTTTTTTTTTTACTTAAATTCAGTTCTTTATAAATTTAAGACACAAAATTTATATTACTTTATAATCTATTTAGTCATTTTAGGTATTAATTTAAATTTTATTTAATTTTAATTTAAAAAATATAATTATATAATTCATCTATTTTCTGAGTACTAAAATATTTAGTTCTCGTAACGTAATTTATCTTTTCCTTAGATTCATTGACTAATAGTAAATTTAATTTGAATTGAATACAGGTTCATTAAAATTAAAATTTATTAAAAATTAATATTTTTAAAAAATTATAGATTTCATCAATACTATTAAAAGGCTTCTAATATTATCTAAACTTTAATATTAGGTTCCTCTTCTTTTAACTTACAAAAAATGCAGCCAAACTTTTGTAACATGAAACCATTTAGCCATTATTTTTTATGGTTGTTCCGACTAGGGATAGTACCAGGTTGGTTTTTGTCGGGTAGCTAATCCAAATGAACTCTAGAATGAGTTTGGATATTATATAATCGGATTTGAGACGGATTTGGATTTGAAAAATAATACTTGTAATGGATTCAGATCGGGTTTGAATTTTACATGTTGGGTATTACACGAACCCATTTATATAAATACTTAATTAAATATAATATATATTTTTTTATAATAATATTTATAAATTTTTATATAAAATGAAATTTGAATATTTTATAAAATTATTAAATTTTTAAAATATAAATTATTAATAAAAGTAATTTTTATGCAAAATATTAATTAAAACATATAAAATTAAACAGATTCAGATTTTAATAATATTAATCAAGTTCGAGTAAAATAATTTTCACGATACCCTATCTGTTACTATCCCTAGTTCAGACTAACATTTGAATTTTATAGTATTTAGATTTTGAAAGGCCCTAATTGCATATAACTTAGATTATATCAATTTTTTTTAAATTAAATTAATTTAATTTACTTAATTTTACTTAATTAAATTAACACAGATTATAACTTGGATTATATCATTAATTAAATTGTGAAATTTGTTTAAAATAATATTTAATTTCGAAAAATAATTGATGCTATTCTGGCAAGCGCATGCCTACTTTGATATATTCCCTCGTCATCTTTTTCGTATATAAATATTTGCTTTCTATTTTCTTTATTGAAATGAGCTGATTCTTCTTTACCAATGAAAAAAAAAGTGATGTTCTTTGGTTGATCTTTTAGTTAAAATAATAATAATAATAATAATAATAATAATAATAATAATTGGCGAAACTTGTGCTTTTTGGTTACAAATCTTATGCATTGGGCGGTTTTCTTTATTTCAATGATCTGATATTTGCTGACCGATGTAGGAAAGAAATTATGAATAAATTAATTAAATCTGCCAATAGTTAATCTCATGTGCCAATAACTTATTACTATATAAATCATCATTAACATACGAGTAATTATATACACTAATTAATTAATTATGAGTTGATTTGTGTATGATATAAATATACAAGTGAGCAGTGGAAGTGAGCAGTGGAAGTGTGTGCAAGCATTAGTTGCGAACAAGTCCCCAACTAAACACAAAATTAAACTGCAAAATTCTTCTATGGCTTTCACTCAATTGGCATCTTTTCCTTTCTGCACTATCTTGCCACTTAAAACTCCCACTTCCCTCCCATTAAATGCACCAAACGCCTTCCAAGCTACATGCTCAACACACGATTGCCACCAAAATTCCTGATAATATTACTACCAGGAGATCTGCCAACTACCCACCTTCTAAATGAAGTCATGATTTTGTTGCGTCCTTGAAAAATGAATATGCGGTACGATTTCATCTTGTTTTCAATTAAATTTGTTTTCGGTCATATATATCAGCTAAGGTGATTGATCTGTTAACGAATGTTTTTCTAGGGAGAGCCGTACACCACAAGAGTTAACAAGTTGAAGGAAGAAGTGAAGATGATGCTTGAAAGAGCAACAAATCCTTTGGATCAGCTTGAGATAATTGATACTCTGGAAAGATTTGGAGTGGCTTACCATTATGAGGATCAAACAGGAACAAAACTGAAGAGCATATACGATAATATTATTGACAAACAAAGGTTGAAACAGGAACCACACTTGTATGCCACCGCTCTTCAATTCAGACTTCTAAGAAAGCACGGCTACAATGTACCTCAAGGTGATTCATCAGTTATTATTACCGTAATTAACGACAACAAACAAGCAAAAAATAATTGAAGTTCATTTCTCTTATATACTTGCAGAGGTTTTCTGTAGTTTCATGGATTTGAAAGGAAATTTCAAGGCATCCTCTTGCCACGATGTGAAGGGACTTGTTTATTTATATGAAGCTTCATACCTTTCCTTACCAGGTGAGACTTTTTTTTTTTTTTCTCATTTTGCTTTAATATAAGACTTAAACTCGAAATTTTATGGTCCTGAAAGTGGCTCTCATAGCAGTTGACTAAAACTTAATATTGGTGCAGGTGAGGCTATCTTGGAGGAGGCACAAAAATTTTCATCCAAGAATCTCAAAGCATATCTGAAAAAGGAGAGCAATTCTAGTACTAGCGGTGATGATGCTAAAAATTATCATTTGAATATGGCGAGGCATGCCCTGGAGCTTCCTTTGCATTGGAGGATGCAAAGGCTAGAGGCCAGATGGTTCATCGATGTTTATGAGAATAGCCCAGATATGAAGCCTATTCTTCTTGAACTTGCAAAACTAGACTTCAACATCGTCCAAGCTGTTCACCAGCAAGATTTGAAACGTGCTTCCAGGTGAGAAATTCATATTCATGTTTCAATATTTTTTTTTTTTGCTTTAATTAATTTATTACTCCCTGTGGGCTAATTGGGGCACATAATCAAAAAAGTTGGTGGAAGGGGACAGGTCTTGGTGAAAAGCTGGGTTTTGTGAGGGCCAGGCCGATGGAGGGCTTCTTATGGACTGTTGGGGGAGTTTTCGAGCCTGAATATGGATATTTCAGGAGAATTCTATCGCAAGTTGGTGCTCTTATTACTGTAATTGATGATATTTATGATGTTTATAGTACTTTAGATGAGGTGGAGCTATTTACAGAGGCTGTTGCGAGGTTTGTATCTGTAATAATTAATATTCTTTTTTTCTAATAACTATTTTTTAATTTAATTTGAACATTAATTATTTGTAATTTTTTCAGATGGGACATCATTGAAATGGATAAACTTCCGGACTACATGAAAATATGTTTTCTTGCTTTGTACAACTCCATTAACAAAATTGCATTTGATAGTCTTAAGGAGGAAGAGCTTCACATCACTCCTTACCTGAAGAAAGCGGTAATTAATGCTTCCATTACTATAAATTAATGCTTAATTATAAAAGTTTTCTTAATTGGGAGCAATATATATTACGTTGAATTTTCAGTGGGCAGATTTATGTAAATCATACTTATTGGAGGCTGAATGGTATCACAGTGGATATAAACCAAGTCTACATGAATACTTGGACAATGCATGGGTTTCCATATCTGCACCACTGCTATTAGTCTATGCATATTTTGCCGTCCCAAATCAGATCACAAAGGAGGCTTCAGAATGCATATTAGATTATCCTAATATAGTTAAATGGTCGTCCCTGATTACAAGACTTGCAGATGATTTAGGAACATCAAAGGTATACAATTATAAACTAATTTCTTGATTATTTCCCTTTGAAGTTGGATCTCTTCAAGATGCTAATCTCTGTGATCTTTTTGGTTTTTTTTTCCCCCACTCTGCAGCATGAACAAAAGAGAGGTGATAATCCAAAATCAATTGAATGTTATATGCATGAAAGTGGAGCTTCAGAAGCAGCAGCTCGTGAACATATACATTATTTGATTAGTGAAGCATGGAAGAAGATAAATGAATATCAAATTGGAAATACAGCAGTCTTCTCGCAAACTTTCATAAGAATGGCAATGAACCTAGCGAGGATGTCTCAGTGTATGTACCAACATGGAGATGGATTTGGTGCTCAGAATCTGGAGACTAAGAATCGTGTGATATCTTTACTTGTTGAACCTGTTTCTCTTACTAGCAAAGACTAGATAGTTTAGAGCAATTCATTTCGTTCGCAACATTATCTTAATATTTCTATAATTTTCCTCCATTACTTGGCTACTATGCTACTTATAAGGATTTGATATGTTATGTAAAAAAGTATCTTATATTTTGAAATTTAATCCACTTGCATATTTATTTCCAATTAAAGATTATGGAGTCATGCGGATTATTCAAGTTAATTATTTCGAGTTATTTTATAGCTTTTCCCTACTCCCTCTTGGAGTTTTAATGTCTTCTGTTTCTTGCTGGTTTATTTTTTATAAGAGCCATTAAGCTAACTCTCAATTGATTTCTTAATTTTAGAAGTTATTCGAATTCAAGTCATTTTGAATTTCTTCTGAATTGAAACAAGTTATTGATTAATATATATCGAACATATTTAAATTAAATTGGCGAATCAGGAATTCACCACCTCTATATTTTCAATATACCAAAAAAAAAATATTCATATAATTATTGATAACATGATTTCAATAATAAAAGCTGTGGATATGATTCCATAATCTCAATTCAGGGCAATTAATTAAGTTGTAATTATAAGGGAGGATTTTAATACAAGGTCAATAAGGGGTTATTATTATCCTTATAACTTTTAATTTCTCATTAATATTACTTGGATAATTAAAGAAACTATGTTAACTTTTAACCTAATTAATATGGATTAATGTTAATCTTGGGAGACTTGGTTAATGATTACCCTCATTGAAAATTAACATTTAACTTTTTTACTAAAAACACACTAAATTTTGAATACAATACTGACATAGATTTAACATATAGCATTCATTTTATTACCATTAGAAATTTAACATTAAAAATAATAATTAAATATTTTTAATTATGAAATTTATATATATTAAGTTATTTCGAGTTTATTGCTTTCACTGGTTCCTCTTGGTGTTTTAAGTTATTTCGTGTAACATCCCAAATTTTTAAATAAAAATTATATTATAACTTTTGGTGCTGTGAGTTTTGCACAAGTGTTTTCATTTCGAGGAAATTCCACCAGCAATCGAGACTATATTTTCAGGCCAGACACATGGGCTGCTCGACCCACTTCAGAAGTGAGTCAATATTACAGTGCTTCTCACCATTTTCAAATGTTTCGGATCCGTTTCAAGCATTAGATTTGACATAGGTAAACTCAAACTTCGAATTGTTCATTTTTACCTAATACAGAGTTTAGAATAAAATTCATAAAATATTCATAGGTAGCTAAAAATTTGTGAATTCTTTTGCAATAGCCTTATAATATTATTAAGGATCGCGTAGCAAATTTATAGGGTTTTTTAAAAATTGTTTAGTTGGTTTTTGAAAAATATTAACTTTAAGGCTTATAGTTGAATTTTCTGATTGCTTGAGTTTTGCCTAATTTGACGGGTCCAGGAGAGGTATGTGATGTTGTTGAGATGTGGTTTTGAGATTTGTGATTTGAGGGTAATTATCAACTTGCAACCATAAATTGTGAATGCAATACTGAGACAAATTTAACATTCACAGATTTTTTTTTTTTTTGGGAAATTCAATAGAATTCGCACCATGAGTTTAATTGCTTCAGTGTGAAAAGGTATGGTATCAAACTAGAATTGATATCTTTAATAACAAGCGATTTCTTTCATCCTTTTGTATTAAATGGATGAAATTTAAACCCTGTCATCGCCTAATATTCACTTATTATTATCAATAATTAAAGTGACATGGATTCGTAACAAAATATATATACATATAAATATATTATTATGTTTTAATTTAATAATATTGAAATTATATTAAGAACTGTAAAATTTTGAGTTTAAATTTCAATTTGAGTCAATTATAAAAAAAGAAAATAAAACAAAATGAAATACATGAATTGAGTATTTACAGGATAAGGGCAAGTCTATTATAGATAGAGCCGGGCATTGGCCTGACTTTAGTTTAAAACTAAAATTAATTGAAATTTGTTTCATCAAAATTGATTTAATTGGATTAATAGGTTCGATTTGAATAGAAAACAAGTTTTTTTTTTAAATTAAAAATAAAGAAAAATTTTAACTGCTAATTAAATTTAATCAAAATTAACTAAAATAAACAAAAATTGAAATCAGAAAGAGACCCTATAATTTTAATTTCAATTCCTAAAATTTGGAATCAAAATAATTGATTATGACCCAAAACCAGTTCCGCGGCCACCCCAATAGATAGACAGTATATAATTTAAATTTTATATAATTAATTAGATAGATAGTATCTATCAATGCGTGACTCTTATCTGTTTATATTAAATTGTCTGTACCATCGATACTTTAGGACATAATACCTACCATGAATCAATGATAAGTGTTTGTTTAAATTAAGGATAATAAACATATGAGACAATGACGGAGACCGAAATTAATAAAGTATGTTTAAAAATCATCTTATAAAAAATAAAGAAAAATAAAATTGGTAAAAGAAAATAATTTTTTTTAATAATAAATATCTACTTTATTTATTTATGTATGGTTAAAATAAATAATTATAGAATTATAAATGTAATTTTATTATTTTTTTCTCTAAAATAAGAAAAAAAATTACTTGTGGATCTCATATTCTATTTTTCTATTTTGCTTTTTCCTTAATTTTTTTTTCCTTTCCAAACGAATTTATAGTGAAAGATTCTTTTATTTTCTCTACTTATTTTCTTTCCTAAGCTATTTTCCACCATCTAGCCTCCACTCCACTGCCAAAACCAATCTATCGTGACTATGGAGAAGCAAACCTTCTCATTTCCAGTCGTTATAGCTTTCCTGCTTTTTGCTTTGATGGTACAGAAGATATGGAAAAAATCTATAATCTCCAACGCCTCCGACAATAATCCTCCTCCAGGACCCTGGAGATTACCTCTTATTGGTAACTGTCATTTTTTATGATTTAAATTTTAAATATATTTTTTATGAAACTTAATTATAATTCAATCTGAAAATTTTACGCTGTGACCCAATAAAAAAGCTATGTCCCATTGCGTTCTTTAAGTAAGTTTATTGAATTAAGCGGCATGGGATGAATCTACGATAGAGACAATGGGAGCACTTGACCCAATGCAACCCATTCCCCTTTAACTTATAAATGATAAAAAAAAAAAAAAAATCTCTTTAATTATTGAAGTTTGCCTTGCATTTGAGAATTTATATTTATCACATACTTAATTTTTTTTAACTTAAAAATTTGAGTTTATCTATAAATTTAAAAATTTTAATTATTCATTGGTAATTAAATAATATATTTCGACTTAAATAAAATTTATTATTTAAATGTTTAAGCTAAAACAAAACTATCCATTACATGTTGTTTGTTATTTATTTTAATTTAATCTAATTTTTATCTTAATAATTAAAGTTATTAATTCAATTAAATTTTTTATACATACTAAGTTTAGTTTTAAATTTTTTTAAATATTTTTATTTTTTCCTACATCTATCATAAGAATAATATTTTTTATATGATCATTTAATATTTACATTAAAATATTTAAGAGGGAACGAGACGAAATTTAACTCTCATCCATAATAATTTATTATTATTTAATATATTATATTAAAAAGTAATATTTTTAATAATATTAATTAAAAAAATATTGCCTTAATGTAATAGGGAAAGTGAGATTAAATTTGAGTAAGCACTTGAATTAAAATATATTATTTTTCAATATTTAAAAATTAATTAATTAAAAAATTTTATAATTAATTCAAAATATAAAAAAAGTAAAAAAATGATGACATATAACAAAAGAATATTATTCTACACTTAAAAATAATTATATATATGTCTGTGCACGCGTATGCGTAAGATAACACACTTTCAAAGTGAAGTTATATTACTCCACTAATTTATATTTTTAGATCCGTGCCTGTAGATAACACATTTTTGTGAAGTTATTTTCAAGGTGATTCAATATATATATTTTTAGCCTAACTTATTTCAGTCGTATAATAAGGTAGCCAATTCGTGCTAAAATTAACTTATCGAAAGACAATCTTTGAAAATCTTGCATCTTCTCACATGTTTAATTTAAAGGAAATACAGCTACAGACCTAGCAACTGGTATTTCTCAAAATAAAAAATGCTTTCAAATTTTAAAAATATATTAGGCCAAATCACAAGAAAAGTCAAATATTTTATAAGATTAACTTCTTTATTTTATTAACTTGAAATTTTATTATTTAACAATTTAAACATGCACATAACATAAAAGTAATAACTTTTATGAAAAATTTTAATACAAACGAAGTTATCAATTTTAAAAATGTAATTTGAGTCTTGAGGTCTTGAGCTTTTAAATTTTTAAGGATAAATTGTGGATTAATCCTTTTTTTTTTTTTCTAAACTTCGTTTACCATATACCAAGACACAATAGATACAATGAGATCCACCTATTAAAAGTATGGATTTTATTTACCAAAACACAATATGTACAGTCTTCCATTGATCAAATCTAGCAACCAGCTGATGCAAAAAAACCCCTTGCAATAACAAAATAGCAGAAGAAACCACCAAAAACTGAATTCGAAAAAATTAAACCAGCAATAAACAGAAGGAGAAATTATTAGGTGCACCCAGTGTATATGCACTATCTTTTACAATTATGTAGGATCCACTCTCTATAATATAAGAATAACCTACTTTTCTATAAGAGAGGAAACACTGTTTTTTAGTAGTGCTCCCGGTGCATCTAATAATTAGCCAAACAGAAGACATTAAAACAGCAAGAGAGAGTACAGAAAAGCTATAAAATAACTCGAACACAAAATACAAGATACTTTTTTACATAACATATCAATTCCTTATGAGCAGCATTACTAGCTAAGTGATGGAGGAAAATTATAGAAATATTAGGATAATGTTGAGAATGAAATGAATTGCATTAAACTATCTAGTCTTTGCTAGCAAGAGAAACGGGTTCAACAAGTAAAGATATAACACGATTCTTAGTCTCCAGATTCTGAGCACCAAATCCATCTCCATGTTGGTAAATACACTGAGACATCCTCGCTAGGTTCATTGCCATTCTTATGAAAGTTTGCGAGAAGACTGCAGTATTTCCAATTTGATATTCATTTATCTTCTTCCATGCTTCACTAATCAAATAATGTATATGTTCACGAGCTGCTGCTTCGGAAGCTCCACTTTCATGCATATAACATTCAATTGATTTAGGATTATCACCTCTCTTTGTTCATGCTGCAGAGTGGAGGACAAAAAACCAAAACCAAAGAGATCACAGAGATTAGCATACTGAAGAGATCCAACTTCAAGGGGAAACAATCAAGAAATTAGTTTGTAATTGTATACCTTTGATGTTCCTAAATCATCTGCAAGTCTTGTAATCAGGGACGACCATTTAACAATATTAGGATAATCTAATATGCATTCTGAAGCCTCCTTCGTAATGTGATTTGGGACAGCAAAATATGCATGGACTAATAGCAGTGGTGCAGATATGGAAACCCATGCATTATCCGAATATTCTTCTACACTTGGTGTATACCCACTGTGATACCATTTAGCCTCCAGTAAGTACGATTTACATAAATCCGCCCACTGAAAATTCAACATAATATATATTAGTCCCAGTTAAGAAAACTCTTATAATTAAGCATTAATCTGTAGAAATGGAAGCATTAATCACCGCTTTCTTCAGGTAAGGAGTGATGTGAAGCTCTTCCTCCTTAAGACTATCAAATGCAATTTCATTAATGGAGTTGTACAAAGCAAGAAAACATATTTTCATGTAGTCCGCAAGTTTATCCATTTCATTGATGTCCCATCTGAAAAAATTACAAATAATTAATGTTCAAATTAAATTACAAACTAGTTATTAGAAAAAAGAATATTAATTATTACAGATACAGACCTCGTAACAGCCTCTGTAAATAGCTCCACCTCATCTAGGGTACTATAAACATCATAAATATCATCGATTACAGTAATAAGTGCACCAACTTGCGATAGAATTCTCCTGAAATGTCCATATTGAGGCTCGAAAACTCCCCCAACAGTCCATAGGAAGCCCTCCATCGGCCTGGCCCTCACAAAAGCCAACTTTTCACCAAGACCTGTCCCCTTCCACCAACTTTTTGATTATGTGCCCCAGTTAGCCCACAGGGAGTAATATATTAATTAAAGCAAAAAAAAAAATTGAGAAAATATTGAAACATGGATATGAATTTCTCACCTGGAAGCATGTTTCAAATCTTGCTGGTGAACGGCTTGGACCATGTTGAAGTCTAATTTTGCATGTTCAAGAAGAATAGGCTTCATATCTGGGCTATTCTCATAAACATCGATGAACCATCTGGCCTCTAGCCTTTGCATCCTCCAATGAAAAGGGAGCTCCAGGGCATGCCTCGCCATATTCAAATGATCATTTTTAGCATCATCACCGCTAGTACTAGAATTGTTCTCCTTTTTCAGATATGCTTTGAGATTCTTGGATGAAAATTTTTGTGCCTCCTCTAAGATAGCCTCACCTGCGCCAATATTAAGTTTTAGTTAACCGCTATGAGAGCCATTTTCCGGACCATAAAATTTCGAGTTTAAGCCTTATATTAGAGCAAAATGAAAAAAAAAAAAAAATGAAAGTCTCACCTGGTAAGGAAAGGTATGAGGCTTCATACAAATAGACAAGTCCCTTCAAATCGTGGCAAAGGGATGCCTTGAAATTTCCTTCCAAATCCATGAAACTACAGAAAGCCTCTGCAAGTATACAAGAGAAACGAACATCAATAATTTTTTGCTTGTTTATCGTCGTTAATTAGGTTAGTAATAACAGATAAATCACCTTGAGGTACATTGTAGCCATGCTTTCTTAGAAGTCTGAATTCAAGAGCGGTGGCAAAAGAGTGGGGGTCCTGTTTCAACCTTTGTTTATTAAAAGTATCATTGTATATGCTCTTCAGTTTTGTTTCTATTTGATCCTCAAAATGGTAAGCCACTCCAAGTCTTTGCAGAGCATCAATTATCTCAAGCTGATCCAAAGGATTTGTTGCACTTTCAAGCATCGTCTTTACTTCTTCTTTCAACTTGTTAACTCTTGTGGTGTACGGCTCTCCCTACAAAAACATTCGTTAACAGATCAATCACGTTAGCTGCTATATATAATAGCAAACAAATTTAATTGAAAACAAGATGAAATCGTACCGCATATTCATTTTTCAAGGACGCAACAAAATCATGGCTCCATTTAGAAGGTGGGTAGTTGGCAGATCTCCTGACAGTGATGTTATCAGGAATTTTGGTGGCAATCGTGTGTTGAGCATGTACATAGCTTGGAAGGCATTTGGTGCTTGACAATGGGAGGGAAGTGCGAGTTTTAAGTGGCAAGATAGTGCAGAAACGAAAAGATGCCGATTGAGTGAAGGCCATAGAGGAATTTTGCAGTTTAATTTCGTGTTTAGTTGGGGACTTTTTCACAACTAATGCTTGCAGACGCTTCCACCTCTTATATAGAAATAAGTTTTTGGCAGATTTAATTAATTTATTCATATTTTCTTTCCTAGAGCAAATATCATATCTTTGAAATAAAGGAAATCTCCAATGCATAAGATTTGTAATAAAAAAGCACACATTTCACGGATCTGTAATCTATTCGTATTTAACTTTTACTTAATTTAAATAATATTTGAGAAAGAAATTTATATTTCCTTCAAAAAAATTCGTTTGAAAGTTTTCTCAATAAAAGAAATAAGTTATATATATATAGACACAGAATAAGGACAAACTTATGAATCGTCCAAAATATATATATATATATATATATATATATATATATATATATATATATTATAACTTTTATACAAATAAATCTATCTAATATATAAATGTGGAAATGATAGAGAATGTTGAGAATTTTAAAAATACTCATATTAATTTAATATTATTACAATAAAAGATTGAATTTAATTAACTATACAAAAAATATATAATTACAAAATTACAAATTAATTAGTAAAATTATAAAAATTAAAAAAATGTATTTTTTTAGCACAATTTTTCGTTTCTTTTGTACGTCTGGCGGCGCCCAATTATATTTGCTATTTGATTTATATAATAAATCAAATTATGAGATTATTTATCCTCTTCTCTATAATCTATATATAAGTGTAAAAATAATAATCATAATAAAATAAGCATTACGGCAATTATTAAAAAAATGAGACTGATTGCTCAATAACATCGTACTTTATTATTTTATTAAAGGGATAAACTTTGGTTTAGGAGCACATCATTATCATTATATTTAACAAGGAAGCTATTAGCTAATTCAATTAATTTAATTTTAATTTTAATTTTATATAATTAATTAGATGAATAATATCTATCAATACGTAACTCTTATCTGTTTATATTAAGTTGTCTGTATTATGGATACTTTATGACATAATACCTACCATGAATCAATGATAAGTGTTTGTTTAAATTAAGGATAATAAACATACGAGACAATGACCGGACCGAAATTAATAAAGTATGTTTAAAGATCATTTTACAAAAAATAAAGAAAAATAAAATTGGTAAAAGAAAATAATTTTTTTAATAATAAATATCTATTTTATTTATTTATGTATGATTAAAATAAATAATTATAGAATTACAAATGTAATTTTGTTATTTTTTTTCTCTAAAATAAGAAAAAAATTACTTGTGGATCTCATATTCTATTTTTCTATTTTGTTTTTTCCTTTTTTTTTTTTTTCCTTTCCAAACGAATTTATAGTGAAAGATTCTTTTATTTTCTCTGCTTATTTTCTTTCCTCTACTATTTTCCACCATCTAGCCTCCACTCCACTGCCAAAACCAATCTATCGTGACTATGGAGAAGCAAATCTTCTCATTTCCAGTCGTTATAGCTTTCCTCCCTTTTGTTTTGATGGTACTGAAGATATGGAAGAAATCCATAATCACCAACGCCTCCAACAATAATCCTCCTCCAGGACCCTGGAGGTTACCTCTGATTGGCAACATTCACCAGTTAGCTGGCTGTGAATCCCATCACCGACTAACAGAATTGGGAAAAACTCATGGACCTGTTATGCTTCTTCAGCTTGGTCAGGTTCGTGCAGTAGTCATTTCCTCAGCAGATACAGCCAAACTGCTCTTGAAAACCCATGAACTCCATTTCGTTGGAAGACCCTCCCTGCTGGCTGCGGATATCATGCTCTATAACCGTACGGACATTTCATTTGCCGTCTATGGAGACTACTGGCGACAAATGAAAAAAATTACCATACTGGAGCTTCTCAGTGCCAAGCGTGTGAAATCGTTCAAATCAGTCGTGAACGAAGAGGTGTCCAATTTCGTCAAACACGTTTATTCGAAAGCCGGATCGCCTGTGAATCTTAGTAAGAAGCTCTCCTTGTTAGGAAATGGCATCATCGCAATAACATCTGTGGGAAAGAAATTCAAGAAACAGGAAGCATCCTTGAGAGTTGTAGAAAATGCCATTAGAGTAGCAGGAGGTTTTAGTGTCGCCGACGCGTTTCCCCGTATAAATTTCTTCACTTGATCAGTGGGGTGAGCTCTACGCTTCGCAGGGCTCATAGAGAAGCAGACGATATGCTTGAAGAAATCATAAATGAACGCAAAACGAACAAGACTGAAGCCGATAATATTCTTGATGTTCTTCTGGATATTCAAAAACGTGGAAACCTACAACTCCCATTAACTACAGACAACATCAAAGCTATCATTCTGGTTAGCAAGTTATATATACTTCCAGCAGCTAGGTTTGGATTTTACTTGAAAATTAATAATAATTACATGGTAATAGAGATAAAAAATGGTCTTGCAGGACATGTTTGCAGGCGCAAGTGACACATCCTTAGTAACTGCTGAATGGGCAATGGCAGAAATGGTGAAGAATCCTAGCATAATGAAGAAAGCCCAGGAAGAAGTGAGGAAGGTTTTTGGTGAAAAGGGAGACATGGATGATTCTTCAGGTCATGGTGAATTAAAATATTTGAAGTTAGTCATCAAAGAAACCTTAAGACTGCATCCTCCAGTGGCATTGATTCCAAGAGAATGTGGTGAGAAATCTGAGCTATATGGGTATGACATTTATCCCAAAACTAAAGTTCTTGTCAATGCATGGGCAATTGGGAGGGATCCTAATTCATGGAACGATTCTGAAAATTTTGATCCAGAGAGATTTCTTGATAGCTCAATTGATTTCAAGGGCAATAATTTTGAATTCATTCCATTTGGTGCTGGAAAGAGGATATGCCCTGGAATAGTTATGGCTGTGGCTATAATAGAGCCTCTCCTTGCACAATTACTGTACCATTTTGACTGGGAACTTCCTAGTGAAGCTAAACCAGAAAGTCTCGACATGTCTGATACTTTTGGTCTTGTGGTCAAAAGAAAGATAGATCTCATCTTGATTCCTACACCCGTAAGTCTATTGCATATGGAAAGCAAATAGGAGAAATGTTAGGTGGTGGTCTGTGAAACACTTATGTTGATGGAAATATAATAAAGAAAGGAATAAATCAAGTTCATGTATTTTTTTCTTTCTTTGTTTGCTTGTCATGATGAAATTATCATTTCTGTTCTAGTATGTTATTGTAATTAATTATAGCTTAGCAATTGCCCATGCATTGACAAGAACTTTAGCTTAGTAATTCCCATTTTTCATGCTTGTTAAAAGAAGAAAGTAGGGATCAGAGAAATAATTAATGAAATTCCCAAAACAGAGCAGGAGAGAGATGAAAGGAGAAACCATCTGAACGGAGACCAAAAGCTTGAGCGATTAAGATGATCGACAGGTACAGCAGAAAGTAGAAGCTGAAGAATTCTTTCCTTCTGCTAGAAAAAGCGTTCAGATGAGTGGCCTGTGAAAATGAAGTTTTAGAGAAAAAAAAGCCACTGGCAGAACGATAAAATGGAGCAAGTTGAAAAACATTTTTTTAAAAAATTAAAATTTTAATTATTATCTAAAATTAATCAATATCAATTTGAGCCTAAAATTTAATTTGGACATTGAACATAGCTAACAAGTTTAGAGATTAAATTAAATTTTATGCCTTCTTTTTATTAAAATCCCGTTTTCTCACTCAGTAGAAACTTCCTGCATCTCATAATAGGTCCTTGTTTATTTCCAAAACATTAGCATTTGGGAGGAATTCAAGAATGTTTTGTCAATTTATCATGCAACTTCCAAATACAGAATTTCCTTCTGGTTCACATCCAAAGCTTTCTTTATTTAACACGTCAGCATAAAAAAAAAAAAAAGAGAGAGAGGAGAGATTTTCAAAGTAAGCAGCTCCTAAATGCGATTTTCCATCAAAAGGCTTTGAAGCCAAAAGGCTAAAGGCTTAAATTTCAATTCATGTTGAACACTTCAGACAGTGAAAATGGAACATCAGCAAAACAAACCCATATAATTGGATTGTTTAAACAACATCATCACGATACGAATACATTCAACTCATCAAAAGCAACCCATCCTTGAAGGCAAGAGAAAACTTTTATTTACTCAATCTACAGGTTAAGATCAGAGCTCTATTCCATCATTCTAGTCCACTTTGGCTGTGAAACCAACCATATACGAGAACTAAAGTTCGCAGAAAAAAAAAGGCAAATGAGAAAAACTCAGCTCAAGCATCATCAAGAGCAAGCACTCCCGGAAGTGTTTTCCCCTCGAGAAGCTCTAAACTGGCACCACCTCCAGTTGAGATGTGACTCATCTTGTCAGCAAGCCCAACCTTCTCCACGGCAGCAACCGAGTCACCACCTCCAATAATTGTTGTCACACCCTTGCCACTGAGCTCTGCAAGCTTCTTGGCAATTGCCTGCAAAAGGAAATGACAAGACCATTGCCAAAACACCACTGATATAATCTCAAATTCAAGTTAAAATGAGATACCTCAGTTCCCACAGCAAATTTATCAAACTCAAAGACACCCATCGGTCCGTTCCAAATAACTGTTTTGGTGGTATCTAATGCTTCACAGAATGTCTTGATGCCATCAGGTCCAACATCCAAACCCATCCAACCATCTGGTATCGCAGATGCTGGCACCACCTGCAAGAACATCACACTGAACTCTCAGAACATATATTCACAATGGTTAATTTTGCATCTCCTTCCAATTCTGTTTTGTGTGTGTGTGTGTGTGTGTGTGTGTGTGTGTGTGTGTGTAAGAGCACATGTTCCTGCTCATACTAGAAAGACTGGAAGGGAGAGTATGTGTGCATATCTATCATGAGAAATCTAAGATGCTTCTCTTAAGAAATTCAAGTTTCTCTTGGTCACTTAAACTAGGCGAAAATTCACTACAAAAGCCAATGAAAAGCATACCTTGCTGTTGGCATCAGCTGCAAACTTGTCAGCAATGACCACATCAGTAGGCAGCAGTAAAGATACCCCCTTAGCCTTGGCTTTTTCAACAAGTGAAGTTGCAAGATCAAGTTTGTCCTCCTCCACAAGGGATGACCCAACTGAGTACCCTTGTGCCTTGTAGAAAGTAAATATCATTCCTCCACCCAATATGAGGATATCAACCTTCCCCAGGAGGGATTCTATCACTCCAATCTTGGTTGATACCTTTGAGCCACCAACAATTGCAGCAAAAGGCTTCTTAGGATTTGCCACAGCTCCAACAAGATAGTCAAGTTCCTAATTGCAAAAGGCACATCAGCATTCTTTCATGAAAGAACAAAGAAAAATGAACAGGCATCTAACACACCTTCTGCATAAGAAAACCGGCAACAGAAGGTTTCAAGTATTTAGCCACACCCTCTGTTGATGCATGGGCTCTATGAGCAGTGCCAAATGCATCATTAACGTAGACATCTGCAAGAGCAGCTAGTTTCTTGGAGAATTCAGGATCATTCTTTTCCTCCTCCTTGTGGAACCTTACATTCTCAAGAAGCAAGACACCTCCATCTGAGAACTCAGCCACCAGTTTCTCAACTTCCTCACCAATACAGTCATTAGCCATTTTAACCTATTCAATTTTATAGAGGAATAAGAAAAACTAAGCAACCCAGATAATCCAAAAAGAGAGGAACAGAGAGGGGGGAGTGGAGGAGTAGGAGTTGGGGAGGAGAGGGGACAGAGAGACGAAGGCAAACCTGGACTCCAAGAAGTTCAGATAGCCTAGGTACAAGTGGCTTCAAGCTGTACTTGGGCGTAACACCCTTTGGACGTCCCTGAAAAGCACAATCAGATAAAATAATTATACAAGTGCTCACTATCAAAAATTGGAACAGAATAAAATCATATTTATCACATACTGATTTATTCTATTATACAACAAACATGTGATTGAAAGGAATGCACATACTTTCATGCCAGTAAGCAAACCATCATTCTAGATCATAGGTTTTGTTCATAGTAAAAGAGCTATCAACTTTTTCATACGCTCATGTAAACAACAGTGCATCTTTCTTCAGCCTGTCACATTTCAGTAATTTTACTCATCTTCTGATCTTAACCCTTTTAAATAACAGGTTTTAGCTTCAACTTTCAAAATAATAACAAATATTCCACATAAATGAATATCTTTTATCAATTCCAATTATTTTTGAATAATTTAATGCATCCCATATCACCTCATACGTCTTGGCAACATTACTTCAAGCATAAGGTAGCACACCTCCAGTCTGGATTTTTTTTATAACAAATATTCATATTCTTGCCAAAGAAAGTTAAAACTCAATTTTCAAAAAGAAACTGAATATTCCATAAAAATGGATTGCAGAGGTCAGGCATGATCTTTTCATTTAATGATGTCTATGACAAAAATGTATGATGTATCTAGATGGACTAGAGTCTCACAACGATGGAGAAGAGAAGAAGGAAATATCACACTATACACTCCAATTGAGGTTGAGCAAAGGAAAATATAACCTTAATTTACCAATTCCATGAATTTTGATCACGTAAATTTAATCAATAATCATAACAATGATAAAAAATAAAAAAATAAATAAAAAAAAAGAATAACATAACCTAGAAAAAAACAAGATTAACATAACTTGAAGACGAGGAAATTTTCCTCATGGCAGAAAAAGACAAAAAGATGATGCATATTACAACCGACAAAAGGAACTGATAATTCTACTATTACAAGTTCCAAGAAAAGCTTTCATTGGGAAGGCCCAGATAGCTAAGCACTGCCTTATCCACATTCAGACAAATGAAGCCATCAAAAGAAACAATAGCAACAAAGAAATTTAAAAATGCTTAGATAAAGAAATTTTGTGATGCCCACCTTTCTTCAGTACTAAAAACACTTAGGATTTTTGTTTTTAGTCCTTCAAACTGATCCTTCTACTTGATTAATTGACTGAGCAGATTAATGCCATCCAATTACTACCACAATTACACCAAAGAAAATACACCATGTGTATGAATGTAGGTGTCCTCTCCCAGATATCAAATATGAATATATGACAGATATCATGGCACAAATCCATTTTCAAAGCCACATTTTGCACCAGCAAAAACTATTCCGAAAAAAAAAAAGCTTATCGGGTAGCGACCGCTGTAGATCCAAACAGCTAATTACAGAACCAAGCAGAAATCTGATCAAATGGGTAAATAGGCACTACTGAAAAATAAAGCTGAGAAGTTGCATAATAATAATTGAAAAAGTCAATTTCACGATAAAAGTAATCACAACCACAAGCAATTAAACTATTTTATACATATCCAAAGGAGCTAGCAGGAAGCAAAATAAAGAAATATCAACCAGAGCATTGATAGAAGACAAGCCACAGACCCATTTTATCAAAACAGCATCAGATATCAGAAGAACATGCAAATCTGTTAACATGCGCATGATTCAGGCAAATCCTATAAGCTATATCACAACAATCAAACAGCGTTTTTGTGAGATATCAGAATTACGTGATGTAGATACACATCTGCAGACATGTAACCACCAAAAACGCAGATACAACTAGTAGAAGCAATGAAATCAGCACATAAATTAAGGATCGGGCAAACGAAGAATAACAAATAAACATATCGAGAATCTACAAGGGTAAATATAAGTGATCTAAAGGGAGAGATCAATCAAAAAAAAATTTTCCAACTAGAACAAGAAATATAACTGGTAAAAAGCATTAAATAAGGCATTGCAAGTATATACCAAATGGGTGCAAAGAATAACTTTGGAGCCATGATCCATCAAGTACTTGATGGTGGGAACGGCAGCTCGGATCCTGGTATCATCAGTGATATTGAAGTTATCATCCAAAGGGACGTTGAGATCCACCCTCACAAACACCCTCTTCCCCTTCAAATCTGCTTCCTTTAGACTGGTGACGCTCTTCTTTGTAGCCATATCTCAACACACCTGCAAAAAACCCAGAATAAACAAACCAATACATGAGTACCCAGATCAGTAGAACACGCACACGCGCATATATAAACAAATTAGTATATATATAATATGATAACAGTGAGAGAAGGATAGTTGCATACAACGAGAAACAAGTAAAGATCAAGAACAGAGCTTTCTGGGTGAAATGAAGAAAAGACAAAGCAAGAAAATAAAGAAGGCTTTAGAAAGAGAGAGAGAGAGAGAGAGAGAGAGAGAGAGAGAGGAAGATTAGTTGGATTTGTTCGGTCTGGGGCCTTGGAGGTTTGAAAGGCGAAGGGGATTGTGGTTTTTGTTGGGGCGGGGTACACACTGGGCTAGAGATGTCTGCACTGTGTAGTACGTGGGTTGGGTTTCTCTGTGGTCCAGCTTAAACCCTTGAGCTGTCGGTTGATGGTTTTGCATTTCAGCATATGCGAATCAGATTCCAACTTTTTATTTCATAATTAGTTGAAATTAAGCAAAGAAACAAATAAGTAGAAAATAAGAAGAATTCTTCTAGAAGATCACAAGCTTTGACACTTTGACTTTTGCTTTAGAATCTTCGGTTGCATCAAGTTTAATATTCAATGGCTTTGTAAAATAAAATAATTCAATTACATTATTTGAAAACATATTTTTTATTTAATTTCAAAATAAATTTTAATTTATTATATCATAATAAATTTAAAAATGAGTATAATAATATTAAGAATGCATCTAATTTAAATTTATATGAAAACTAACTTAATTATCATTAAATTAAATATTTATATCGAGATAGGTATAAAATTTGTCACGACCCAACCTATGGGCCGGACCGGCACTAGGACCTGGGCCAGCCTAAAGCCCCCGAGGCCCGTAGTAAGCCTAACTGTTCATTAACCCAACTCTAAGGCCCATTTGGGCCCAATTTCAAGAAACCAAACGGACAGAGTCCGGCCATAAAATGGACTTTCCAACGTGGAGTTTTCGACTCACCCGACCTGTAAACATAATAAATACTCAATTGGGGAGCTCAGCTCACCCTCCACATACTCATATCCTCATAAAAATAAATGGGAGCTCAGCTCCCTCATCCAATCCATCAAACATACATATTATTATACGTTTACAGGTCTAACATGATAATAATATTACATACCATAATTAAATAAATACTTCTAACACATGCGGAAATTCTAGGAGTAAATAAAATTACACAAATATTGATAAACAACCTGCGAAGGAGAAAAGCAGGTTAACCAAAAATAAAATCCTCCTCAGAACTAAAAAAATATTGAACAGGAGTGAGCGTTCGACTCAGAAAGTAAAATATCAATTTTAACCATAATCTCTATAACTATCTAGTACTAATGCAACCTGTGGAGTGAATGCAACAGCAACAACATTTTCACATCATAACATCAAAAAAGTAATTTGGAGCACTCACGCACCCTGTAGCATCAATCATAACATATGGGAGCTGATCCCCTATACAGCTCTCTTAAATCCAACCTGGTGCCAGCGAAGAACTCAGCTCGGACTTCCACTTAATAACCAAATCGAGGGTCCCAAATGAAGAACCTGCCGCGTGACTACCCCTCGAAGGATCGGGTCCCAGCGAAGAACTCAAGCCGTGACTACCCGTCCTATCTATAGTCCATACCACATCACACGCAAGCCAACGCACGCACACTGCTCCAAATTACCGCAACAATATTCATGGCACTTTAACAGTTATGAATGCAACATAAATCGTGCCTAGAGTTTAACTACATAAATATATGCATATAAGTGATGCATGGGCATGCTGAACATATAATAATATCGAAATTACAATTAAAATTAATATTTTACTCACAGACTTGACAATCATCGTGGCGGTACCGGAGGAAGAAGGTCATCGGCTCACGACAATTATATTACAATTATTTAATACAATCTGACTCAATACAAACAAAGAAAAAGACCAATACGTCCTAAGTCGTGCCGAAAATCCGGCAGAGTCTCCCCTATACCTAGGACCTACCCAACCTGCAAAAGGGCTCAAAATACACTTCTATACTCACAATCCATATATCCACAACTCAATCACATCACACAGCCCCTCCTGGGCCCATCAAATCAATCATCCATCACAATATGTAAAATTTCAATTTAGTCCCTATAATTGACCATTTTTGCAAAAACTGCCCAAATCAGCTCTAAAAATTCCAAAACTTTGCCCCGCGGTCCTTAGCAATATTACTAAGCTATTGCAAGAAGAATCATAATTTTCTAAGCTACCACGAATATTTTATGGATTTTTAATCCTATTTAAGCACTAGAAAATTATGAAAAAGTAAGGTTCGGGTTTACCTTTGCCGATTCCGACTTCGGGAACGCGCTCGGGACGTCTGACAATGGGGGGCTAGCCAAAAACTCGGTCCAATTCGGAGACTTTTCCAAGAATCGGTCTGTTCGGCGGAAATTCACGCATCCGACAACCGTCGAATTTCATCGAATTTAGTATACCTACACGAAGCCAAATAATAATATATAAAAATCGTGGTGTTACATTCTTCCTCCTTACGTAAAATTCGTCCTCGAATTTTACACAAGGCAGAATAAAGTACATGATTACACATTGAACAGATAAGGGTACTTGCTACGCATGTCCCGTTCTGACTCCCAGGTGCACTCTTCCACTGACTGGCTCCTCCACAAAACCTTAACCATAGGGATCTATTCTGATCTTAGCTGTCTCACTTGGTAGTCCACTATGGCTACAGGTTGCTCCTCAAATGTCAAGTTCTCTTTTAGCTCTATTACATCTGGTTGTAGTACATAAGAAGGATCTGGAATGTATTTCCTGAGCATGGAGATGTGAAACACGGGATGAACGTGAGAAAGGTTGGGTGGTAGCTCCAACCTGTAGGCAACTGCTCCAACTCTATCAGTAACCTCAAAAGGTCCAATATACGGAGGTGCCAGCTTGCCATTCTTTCCAAATCTCATGACTCCCTTCATCGGAGAAACCTTCAGGAATACATAGTCGCCCACTGCAAACTCCACATCCCTCCGTCTGGGGTCTGCATAACTCTTCTCGCCATCGAAAGTCGCTACTGCTCGATTAAAGGAACTACCCCTGAAGTGTACTGCACTAGGTCTACATCATGCACCTTCGCTTCCCCCATTTCTGTCCAACACAGAGGAGACCTACACTTTCTCCCATATAATGCCTCATAGGGTGTCATCCTATCTTTGGAGTGATAATCGTTGTTGTAGGCAAACTCCACCAAAGCTAGCTGCTCATCCCATTGACCTCCAAAATCCAAAACACTAATGCGAAGCATGTCTTCCAGTGTTTGGATTGTCCTTTCTGATCGCCCATCCGTCTCGAGGGTGAAAAGCCGCATCAAGTTCAATCAGTGTGCCAAGTGCCTCCTGCAACTTTCTCCAAAACCGAGAAGTGAATCAGGCCCTCTGTCGGATATTATGGAAGCCGAACTCCATGCAATCGACTATTTCTCAAATGTAGAGCCGCGCGTCGTGCCTGAGAATATGTAGTCTTCACAGTGCAAGAAGTGAGCTGATTTGGTTAGGCGATCTACAATTACCCATATCAAATCATATCCTCGCGTGGTAAGAGTCAACCAAGTCACAAAATCCATATAAATCATTTCCCACTTCCATTCTGGGATAGGCAGCTCTTGCAACTTCCCCGATCTCCGTGTTCAAACTTCACCTTCTGACAAGTCAAGCACTTGGACACAAAGTCTGCTATGTCTCTCTTCATGCCATTCCACCAATAGCTATCTTTCACATCATGGTACATCTTGGTGGAACCTGGGTGGACATTGTACAGTGTATAGTGTGCCTCTCGCATGATTTCATCTCTGAGATTGTCCACATCGGGCACACATATCCTAGAACCTTGCACTAGGGCACCATCATTGGCAAATCCAAACTCACCACCTTCACCTTGCTGTACTCTTTCTATGATCTTCATTAATTATTGGTCTCTGTGCTAGGAAACTCTAACTCTGTCCCACAAGTCTGGCCTCACTGAAAAATGAGCCAACAATACCCCCTCATCTGAAAGATCTAGGATTAAACCTTGATCCATCAACTCATGTACTTCCTGAATCAACGGTCTCTTTCTCTACCTATTTAGGTAGTCCGCAATACCATCGCACACCTTCTAACATTTACTCATTATTATTGTATTCCATACCTCCATCACTTTTCTCACTAATGTGGTCCCATTTTGTGTTTTCCATCCTTGTCATTCTCCTTGCCAAGAATAACACTTAGCCTATCCTATATCTTAACTTTGTTCCTTTTATTATGCGCTCTTTAGGTTGTCCTTTCATTTATTTCCTTTGTCTTATCCAAAATAGAACTTGACTATTCTATCCCTGGTTCCATTCTTTTTCCTAACATAATAGCTGTACTTGCTAACTATATCTTTCAGAGTCTCTATCGCGTTATCATATGTCTGTGCTACTCAGATTTGGTCCTTTGACCACTCTAGCTAGTACTTCCACTAGCATTTAGATTATATTGCATCTGCAATCAATTGTCCAAACTTTCATTCTGCACTTTCTTTATCCATTGGCCTTCTGTGATTTATCTTCGCTAATTTATTACTCTTAACACTATTATAATTAGATTATACTATTGTTTTGAATAATTTGAAATTAGAAAGGAACTCAGCAAATTACAGTCATACTTTTATTGTATGATCTCTATTCTTATCCTTTAGCTTACATAATACCCTTACTACCTCGAGAACTAATTTTATTATTATTATTATTATTATTATTATTATTATTATTATTATTATTATTATTATTATTATTATTATTATTATTATTTTCCATGTTTACTCAACTAGCCAAAACTTAAGATTCCGGGCACCCAAACCTGTCATCCAATTCAAAGGATTTACATCCATCATGATCTGATTATATATGATTCCTATAATGGAACTTGTATCCTCTCCAGGATACCCGAGCCAACTACTCTCTACCACACTCTACATTCCCATCTGGGACACTATTCCATAAGTTATCATTATCAGTAATAACCTTCGATCCATTCTGAAAAGATAGGACTATATCCTAACTTGCTGCAACAAAGGTACTACATCTACCACCTTGCCAGAACCATGTCAAGTTAATGACTCTTTTATCATATCATAGCTCTATAAATCATCAATTCATAGTTTCGACCTTCTCTAGGTAGTAGAGTTGTACTTTATTCCATACTGATACACACAAGGTATACTATTCTCACTCTATAAGTGTCACATTTACTTTGCAACTAGTCTGAAACTTCTGGTCTGATGGCAACTCTTGATGTAACTCTAGCTCATGCTGGGGTAACTGAGTCACTGACTCTAGTTATCACCCAACTGTGACCTTTCAATATTCTAACTCTAGACTCTTAACTAAGAGTTCCCAACTCCTCTGCAAATACAGAACTCTGTTCTGGCATAACTGTACCAAAACAGAAGCCATCTCAAACACCCTCATTATGGAGCACCATGGGGATGCACGCAGCTCTACACAATAATCTCATGTCGGTACTGTAATCTGCAGCTTACAGAGCAGACATCGAGAACATTGTATAGTTACTATGATACGTCCTGACAGACTAGGTCTCCTAATTTCTTATCTCTCCTGAATCTTCTATTATCACAAACTTATTCTGACTGGGTCATCTACTGATGACTGCCAGTAGTGGTATCCTCATCCTTATCTAGGGCAACTGTACTTTTAAGACTCACTTTTATGTACTCGTGCCTTACACGAAATGGGCACACCATTTAAACCCATACTGACAAAAATATAACATTTCTTGGAGTACGTATCCTCATGATAGACCTCACATGTCTACTAACTCTATTTCACATTTCTATGTACTCCACGAAAATCAAGACACTAACTGAGGTAATCTTATATTTCCCGAGGTATAACGTAGAATCTAGAAACAAAGAATTACAGGAAAAGACGAAACAGAATCCTATACTCCGCATGTGACTCCTAGTAGACTCTTCCCAACACTTAGATGATTTTTCCCTATGAATCTGGAGCCTAAGCTCTGATACTACATTTGTCACGACCCAACCTATGGGCCGGACCGGCACTAGGACCTGAGCCAGCCTAAAGCCCCCGAGGCCCGTAGTAAGCCTAACTGTTCATTAACCCAACTCTAAGGCCCATTTGGGCCCAATTTCAAGAAACCAAACGGACAGAGTCCAGCCATAAAATGGACTTTCCAACGTGGAGTTTTCGACTCACCCGACCAGTAAACATAATAAATACTCAATTGGGGAGCTCAGCTCACCCTCCACATACTCATATCCTCATAAAAATAAATGGGAGCTCAGCTCCCTCATCCAATCCATCAAACATACATATCATTATACGTTTACAGGTCCAACATGATAATAATATTACAGACCATAATCAAATAAATACTTCTAATACATGCGGAAATTCTAGGAGTAAATAAAATTACACAAATATTGATAAACAACCTGCGAAGGAGAAAAGCAGGTTAACCAAAAATAAAATCCTCCTGTAGCCTGAAAAAAAATATTGAACAAGAGTGAGCGTTCGACTCAGAGAGTAAAATATCAATTTTAACTATAATCTCTATAACTATCTAGTCCTAATGCAACTTGTGGAGTGAATGCAACAGCAACAACATTTTCACATCATAACATCAAAAAGGTAATTTGGAGCACTCACGCACCCTGTAGCATCAATCATAACATATGGGAGCTGATCCCCTATACAGCTCTCTTAAATCCAACCTGGTGCCAGCGAAGAACTCAGCTCGGACTTCCACTTAATAACCAAATCGAGGGTCCCAGCGAAGAACTCAAGCCGTGACTACCCCTCGAAGGATCGGGTCCCAGCGAAGAACTCAAGCCGTGACTACCCGTCCTATCCATAATCCATACCACATCACACGCACGCCAACGCACGCACACTGCTCCAAATTACCGCAATAACATTCATGGCACTTTAACAGTTATGAATGCAACATAAATCGTGCCTAGAGTTTAACTACATAAATATATGCATATAAGTGATGCATGGGCATGCTGAACATATAATAATATCGAAATTACAATTAAAATTAATATTTTACTCACAGACTTAAAGACAATCAATGTGGCAGCTGGGCGGAGGAAGAAGGTCATCTGCTCACGACAATTATATTACAATTATTTAATACAATCTAACTCAATACAAACAAAGAAAAAGACCAATACGTCCTAAGTCGTGCCGAAAATCCGGCAGAGTCTCCCCTATACCTAGGACCTACCCAACCTGCAAAAGGGCTCAAAATACACTTCTATACTCACAATCCATATATCCACAACTCAATCACATCACACAGCTCCTCCTGGGCCCATCAAATCAATCATCCATCACAATATGTAAAATTTCAATTTAGTCCCTATAATTGACCATTTTTGCAAAAACTGCCCAAATCAGCTCTAAAAATTCCAAAACTTTGCCCCGCGGTCCTTAGCAATATTACTAAGCTATTGCAAGAAGAATCATAATTTTCTAAGCTACCACGAATATTTTATAGATTTTTAATCCTATTTAAGCACTAGAAAATTATGAAAAAGTAAGGTCCGGGTTTACCTTTGCCGATTCCGACTTCGGGAACGCGCTCAGGACGTCTGACAATGGGGGGCTAGCAAAAAACTCGGTCCAATTCGGAGACTTTTCCGATAACTGGTCTGTCTGGCCGGAAATTCACAGATCCGGACAACTATCGAATTTCCGCGAATTGAGGATACCTACACGAAGCCCAATAATAATATATAAAAAATCAGGGGTGTTACAAAATTAATTAAAATATATATATAAATTGTATTAATCTATATGTAAAAATTCAATCTGATGATAAATATACTCATTTTTATACGAGTTCGAATTTTCATAGGCACACTCTAATATTAAATTAAAACTTATTACTCTAAGAGATTTGATTTTCATAGCATCTCAATTTTATTTATTTAGGCGTTTGAAATATTTTTGTAGGAGATGAAAGTGATGGTATTTGTGGCTGAAGTACAATTACAGCATTCATCATGCTTCTCTCTACTTACCTTTTAATAAATCTACTCACATGCTTTGCTTCAAATCATTTTAAATTTTAATATCTTATGTTACAAAATAAATATTAAAATCAAAAGAATACTATGATTATAATTGAATGAAAAATATACTCTAAAAGCCTTGCTTTGATCATGTATTCCTTTATAATTTGATGGGTAATGAAAGGGAAAGTTCTGCATCCCACATCGGCTGAGAGCAATAGCATATTAACTTTATAAGTCTCCACCAAGGGCACCCGGAGTAATTCACTGGGAGGTGGAGTGATTGGGTGCATCTGCTTCTACCCAGGAAAGTCCCCGGGCCCTTCCTGCAGAGATGCAGTCCCGTAATCGGGAAAACTCGAGGCATGGAATTCAATCGCAATTGGCGAGGGGCTGAGACAAGTGTGGAGCCCTTGAATTCTGTACTTGAGTCACAGTGGCCGTTGCTTCACAGTCATTCACTCAGCCCGCTCTAGCGGGCCAGCAGAACGGGGCTTACGACCTCCTGGTGTGTTTGCCTTTTTCCTATAATTCAGAGCATATTTAGGCCAATGTGAGATGTTTTATTCCAAATCAAAAATAATTAGCTATCATCTTCAAGTTCTGTTTTTATGTACAATATTTAATCTATTTTCTTTAAATTATTGTTTATATTTATTTGTTTTTGTTCCCTTGCACAAAGACGAATGATTTCCATCGAACTTCATAATCCAGGACTTAGTCGTAGCCACAAAGAGAGTTGAATTCTGAAACAGACAAAACATATATTCCACTTACGAATAGATTAAAGAAAAAAGGATGGTGCCCTTCTATGATTTTTTTTCTGTTTTTTATTACTATCATATCAATTAATACACATCAAGATTTCTTTCTCAAACGATTTTAAAAACATATTTTCTCATGCCAAACTGATATATTTATAATATTTTAAATAATTTTAGAGTATTTTTTAACAGAAGTTCTATGATGTGTTAGTGTATACAAAAAGTTGTCCAACGAAGAAAGTATCATGTGCTCTGAAAGTAAGGTGATTCTGTGACACAGTTTGTTGCGTAGGTTACTTTCCACCGTCTTTGGCATCATTGCCACAGACTTGGGAGGTCACATAAAAGCGCTACAGCTACCACCTCCACCATTTTCAATTTGTTAACCCCTTGTCATATATGCACAATACATTTCAACCACATGATTGGGAAATGCTTCAAACAGCAGATTTGCAATCAAAGGGAGTGATCTATATTCTTGTGCTGTTCTCACTCTGGATATTCAAACCTGTTGGCTTTGTTTTGGCGAAATAAAAGCTGCCAGATTTGAAAACCTTTGCTGCCATGTGAAAGAGACATCTGTGTTGTGGAATGTGGATATTCAAACAAGAAACCAAAATATTAACTGAACACAATTGTATGGAATCAATCGATGATTTCAGCATCAAAACTAGAATTTATTAATATAAGGAAGAAAAGAAAAACAAATTGAGGTTTTTCCGCCCTTTATCAATTTTTGTTCTCAATTTCATACACATCAATTCATATAGAAGCTCTAAATAAAACAACTGATAAAAATGAACCATATATTAAAAACTTGGATGGCTCTCTTTGCTCATCCTTGCTGTCTATTTTAGCAATTTTAGCATAAAGAAACAAAGAGAAAAATTTACAACATGAGCTCATATCTTTCTACAACAACCCTTTCTCCTTTATGAAGCACGATAAAAGCACTGACACAGGGATGAGGGGGAAAAATTAGATTAATCTTACACAACAACTGGTGTGGCTTCATCAAGAGCAAGAACACCTGGAAGTTCTTTGCCTTCCAACAACTCCAAACTGGCACCACCACCAGTTGATATGTGGCTCATAACATCAGCAACTCCTACTTTTTCTATAGCTGCAACAGAATCTCCACCTCCAATAATTGTTGTGACTCCCTTGCCACTAAGCTCTGCTAGCTTCTTTGCAATAGCCTGCAAGCACAAATGCAAATATTCTTCAGAAAATGCAGGTAGTAACCCAATACTTAAATGATGGGCATGTGTTTTGACATGTACTTAAACATGGAGTCAAATTGGGTTTAGTCAGCCACCGCGTAAAGTTGCATCCTACACCATTTTTTTTCATTGTACAGTTACTATGAGCGATAAAGCTGATAAGCAATTGGACAAGTTTGGAATAGAGCAGAAATATATGTTGAAACTACTGGCCTAAGTAATTCTTTGAAGGTGAAGCCATTAACGAACACAATTATGCAGAAAGTGGAGCCAAAAGTGGCATCCAAGTTTTGGCTATATAAAATCCAAAAATAAGATCATGGGCCATGGCAAGCACTTTTGGCCTACCTCTGTTCCAACTGCGAACTTGTCAAATTCAAACACTCCCATTGGTCCATTCCAGATGACAGTTTTGGTAGTTTCCAAAGCATCACTGAATGTCTTAATAGATTCTGGTCCAATATCCAATCCCATCCAGCCATCAGGAATGGCTGATGCTGGCACTATCTGCAGTTGAACAAAACAATATTTCATTCCTTGTAAAGGAATATAGTCGGTGGATTTCAGCCTAGAGGTAACTGGATTTCAGAGCATCAATTAAAATTAATCTTAATCAGACTCAATATAAGAAATAAGCATAAAAAACAATGTCGAGGTAGCAAGAATCACTGAGGAACTTTCACAAAAGAGTTTAGACTACACACCTTACTGTTTGCATCTGGAGCAAACTTATCTGCAATTACCACATCAGTGGGTAGCAAAAGAGACACTCCTTTTGACTTGGCCTTGTCAAGGAGTGATGTTGCCAAATTAAGCTTATCTTCCTCAACCAAGGATGAGCCCACTGAGAGGCCTTGTGCCTTGTAAAATGTGAAGATCATTCCTCCACCCAAAAGCAAGATATCACACTTCTCAAGGAGTGATTCAATAACTCCAATCTTGGATGAGACCTTTGAACCACCTACAATGGCAGCAAATGGCCTCTTTGGGTTTGAAACTGCCCCAACAAGGTAGTCCAGCTCCTGAAACAAAATAGGGAGAAATAAATTACAATGTGATCAGAAGTTTTACAAGTAAACAAGGCAAACAAATTAAATCTAGTTTCTTAATGTGACACATATATGTCTTCTTTTGCGGTGGAACATCACATGCACAAAACATTGGATGAATGGATTGGTTCTCTCCAATATGTGCCAAACTCAAGTATTGCACTCACATGTTTGAATTCTGATGAATTAGCAACATAATAATTTGGGCTTGTAAAAATGTGGAAAGATGGCAGTGCAAGTGTCAAAAGAAAAAGAAATTTATCACAATTGTATTTGAAAGATAAGATTATTATTGACAACTGCACCAAGTGAAGGACTAAAACAGTGATTAAGTCAGTACTTTAGATTATGGTGTCTAAAATAAGGCAAAGATTTCAGATAAGATACTGCAACGAAAGGCAAAAATCCACCTTCTGCAAGAGGAACCCAGCAACAGATGGTTTTAAGTATTTTGTGACTCCTTCAGTTGAGGCATGTGCTCTATGTGCAGTCCCAAATGCATCATTGACATAGAGATCTGCTAGAGAAGCAAGCTTCTTTGCAAATTCAGGTTCATTCTTTTCTTCCTCCTTGTAAAACCTCACATTTTCAAGGAGAAGAACACCACCTTCAGGAAGTGAAGCCACCAATTTTTCTACTTCTGGGCCTATGCAATCATCAGCCTTCACAACCTGCTCAAATTAGCGTAAATCAGTAAGAACAGGTTTTCACTATTGCTTTCTTCTTAGTGTATATTTTCTTATAGGAGATATACCTGAATCCCGAGGAGTTCTGATAAACGGGGCACAAGAGGAGCCAAGCTGAACTTTGGAGTGACACCTTTTGGCCGTCCCTGGACGTCCATTAAAAATAAATGTCAGAATCAGGTCATGGACAAATGCCACAACCATTTTGAAGATCACAGAATGCCGTTTTTTTTCCAATGGACAACAACTCAGACACATTAGATATGCAATAATGCTGCAAACTGATACACATTGAAAACATTTCCGGAAAGTATCAAATTCCTTGCAATAAATCAATAGTAGCAGTATCTACCAGCCGTAGATTTGAATTTGCTATTCACATAGAATGCAGCCATTAAATGACTTGCTCATATATGCTCGTAAATAGCTAATAAACAAACTATAATATGCACAACCACCAAAAAAAAAAAAAATTTCATCGAGTTCTTACCTTTCTAACGATCAGCAACAAATGATAACCAGCTCATAAACCCTTTTTTTAATACAGCCAAACTTTTTCCAAAGGGTATCTACAGAATTACCACCAGACTTTCGGACTCGCTGATGCAGAAATGGAATTCTAATAAAGCAGCACCCAAAACAAAATAGAATTCTAATTATGCAGCTAAATTTAGTACAAATCAAAGGAGATAGCTACATGGATTCAATGAGACGCTGAAATCAATCAAAAGAACAAAATACCAATTCCACAATTAAAAAAAAAATCTAGCAAATACCGGAAACTACAAAAACTTAGAAACCAAAAACTTTATACTCGGGGAAGTGCACGTACCAAATGACTAGAAAGAAGTACTTTAGCTCCATTTTGGATCAAATGCTTAATGGTGGGGATTGCAGCTCTAATTCTAGTGTCATCAGTGATTTTTTGGTTGTCATCCAAAGGCACATTCAAATCAGCCCTCACAAAGACCTTCTTTCCCTTCAAATCCGTAGCTGTCAGCTCTCCAACACTCTTCTTGGCCATGGACACCACTGCCCTCGAGGCCTTACCGGACCCAAATGATTGGATTTTGGATGCAACATGGTGACTAAAAAGAGGGTCAGCAGCAGCGAAGCCGAGGCGGCGAAGACTGGTGGAGCGGAGGCCGGTAGAGGAAACTGGAAGAAGGGAAGCACGAAGGCGGGTGTTGGAGGAGGAAGAAGCTGTGGTTTTAAGAAGAGAAAGGGTAGTGGGTGCTGTAGCAGAGGCCATAATTGGGAGAGATGGAGGGAGAAAGAGAGTGATGTGTGTTTAGAGAGGGAGTGAAGATGTGTGGACTAAAAGAAGAAGCTCATATGGATGTGAAAATGTAAAAGACGTGAAGATGTGGATGTGAGGAAGGAAGATGGGAATGGATGGGCAATGTGAGTAGATTTCGGATTTTCTCTTATCGTTGAGGAGAGGTTCAAGATGTTCGATGCTTTTAATATTTGCCATTTGCTTGCTATCGCCGCTACTCCACTTATTTTACCTTCTTTTATTTTACCTTTGGTTTGATTGAGGGAAAATGGAAATTTATTTTTATCTTTATTTTTATTTTTTTGATATTAAACATAAAAAGGAAAATGAGAAAAAATTTTATTGAAAATTAATAGCCCACATGCCAATGCCTGTCCAACCCAAATCTTCAGAGCCCACTGGAAGGAGAAAGGCTTCTGGGTGATGGCTGTTGCCAAAGAATTGATCGTAATTTTCAACAATTATTGAAAAAAAAAATTGAATCTTTGATCTTCTGATTTAGCGATTAGTACAACTTTGGCAAAAGAATTGATTAAAAAAAAAAAAAACACAATTAATTTTATCGGCAGACCTAAATTTAGAATTTTATCCTAAATTATAACGCTTATTGGAGTGGGAACCGACTAAAATATCCGGAGCCTGTGATCACTCTATTCATGGATCTCTCTTCTCGTTCGTTGCATCTTAAAATTTTCCCGCACTTTCTCTCTTCCCCTCGCCTGGTTTTTGGCCATGTGTCCTTTCTTTTCCTTCAGACACCTCGTGATAAGAATCCTAAGCTCATTCCAAGAGCTCTGAAAGGGTGGCATGAGTACGAGGATGCAGTGAAGCGAAAAGACGTCGCCAGAGCTCTCAGATTCTTGAGATCCCTAGAAGCCGATAAGAATAAGGATAATTCAGCTGACAAGGTTAATGGGTTCTTATCGTCTGGCCCGACTCGGGCTGGTATCAGTGAGCTGGGGTTGTTTGACGGGTCACAAAGGGATTGGGAGGTTTTGGACGCTTGTTTGAATGCTGATGATATGAGGCTTGTGGGTAGTGCTTATGGGTTCCTCAAGAACAGGGGTTTCTTGCCCAGTTTTGGAAAATTCAGCAACATTGGTAAAATTCAATTCTGTTTATGTTTAGTTTGACAAAATATATGATTTGCTGCGATTTTTTTTTTCTTTTTGGTGCTATGGGATGATATGGCATCATGCTTGTGAAATACTGAAATCGCGTGATTTATTGGACAAACTGTTGGTATTTGATGAGGTAGTAACCTAGATTATTTAGGACTTATACTAGGTAGAGATAGGAGAAATGTAACAACATCGGTTTTACCTTGGGGGAATCTCAATAACTGAGATTGAATCTCAAGTTTTTATCTCTCACAAATTCTTAAATGCCTGTGATTGTTCATAGTTTCTAATTCATATCCAATTAATTCTTTTAGCACTTCTCGGTGACCTATGTCTTAAAATGATCATTCTTTTCTTATGTACTACAAATGTAGTTTTGGAGGGACCCAGAGATGTGACCCCGACTGTATTCAAGTCTTCAACTGGTTTAGAAGGTGCTTTTATTTATGCTCTCGTTTCCTGTGCCTCTTTCAATTTATATTATTCTGTTAGTTTGGGATTAATGCTAGGCTGAGTTGAATATCTTCTGTCTATTGTAGTTTGAGTAAATATATTTCTGTATGATATCACACTAAAACATATCTGTTTTCCTCATTCTTCCATTCAGTGTCCAAATTTGCTCCAAAGAAGTGGGGCCTTTCTGGAACTTCAAGATTTGCCTTGGTTGCTTTTCTCGGCGGGGTATCTTTTCTGCTTTCACAAGGGATTGATATCAGAACTAACCTTGCGGCCATTTTAGGACTGGCCTTTATGGACTCTATTTTCCTTGGAGGTACCTGTTTAGCTCAAATTTCAAGTTACTGGCCTCCATACAAGCGTCGAATTTTAATTCATGAAGCAGGTCATCTTCTGGTAGGTAAGTACTTTGTTATTTGATTTTATGCTGGGAGAATGGTATCTACTTCCTGGTGAAATATAAATTGATTTTTTTTTTATAAATAAAGATCCTTTGGAACCTTAGTGCACAATCTGCAAGAAGGCAGAGAATTTTGATGTCAAATGTGGAAAACTATTTCTGCACATTCATTGCTCACCTCTTTTCTGTTTTAACTTACGTGAGGTGATTCAACAATGGATGACCATTTCAACAGTAGTGAATTTCTTGTCTGGTACTAGCCTATGTAACTAATTGTCAAATTCATTTTGCAGCTTACCTTATGGGTTGCCCAATTCGTGGTGTGATTTTGGACCCAATTATTGCAATGCAAATGGGCATTCAAGGCCAGGTACGAGCTCTCATTCATGCTTTTTCTGGAAGTTCTCTCTTTCTTTGCTAATTTGTCATGCTTCTGAGCAAACTTGTTATTTTGTTACTTTATTCATGATAAATAATTAATAAATCATTTCCATTTATCATTTTGATTTTACAAGTGCTGGAGTTAAGGGCATTCTCCTCATCATATGCATCTCTTCTGGCTTCTTAATTTGTGTAATCTAGATATGTAAGAGGAAAAAAATCTTTTGGTATGAAAAAACAGTGTTAGCCCCATTAGCTCCAAATAGTAAGGATTTTGATGATAACAAATCTTATGGAAATATTTCTCACTCGTGCAAGAAAAAATCGATTATTGTCCAATTCACCCCCCTAGACACATTGTTTGGGACAACAAACAGTGATGCGCGTAGTCAATAAATCTTGTGTTGTTATGTTGTTTGCTTAGATATCATTCTTTGATTCATATGTTCAGTCTGACCATTTAGCTTTGTTGATACATCCAATCATTGTAATAGAGTTTATCTTTGTTGACTGTTCCAATGATTGATACAGATTTCAATTAATATCTTATGCTAAAAACTTTAGAATCATGCAGCAGTTCTTAAATGGCAAAGGGAACTAACAATTATTACATCCTTTTAGGCAGGAACTCAGTTTTGGGATGAAAAGATGAGTAACGAGCTTGCTGAAGGACGACTCAGTGGCACTACCTTTGACAGGTAGGTATGATGTGTGCATTCTTATTTGAGGTTACTTGACAATGACATGTGTTCTTTTGGTTGGCAACAGCTGAAAGAATGGTTTCTACGATTGCGATTAGAAGTATAACCCCTTTTTCTTATTAGCATTATTCATCTGAATTAGATCACCCTAATGAGAAATGTGAAGTGGCTATTTTGTATGAGACACTGAAACTAGGATTCTGGGCTTATAGTTGATAGCCAACCGCCTAGCTGCCATTTTGTGCCTGGTCACCTTGCCAATGAAAGGTGGTCAGAAGGGTGATTTGAAAAAACTATTTTAACTGGATTACTTTTTTTTTTCCCCTGCCCTGCATCTGTGAGTGACTGGGTGTGTTGTAATCTAACTCAGTAGAAAAAGGTACTCATATGTTCATTAATATCAATCTCTGGTGTGAATTTGCCATGACAGCTGGCATGATATGATGGTCAGGTACTGCATGGTGCTTTTTGCTGGCATTGCAGCTGAGGCTTTTGTTTATGGAGAGGCAGAGGGTGGAGAAAATGATGAAAATCTATTTAGGAGCATCTGTGTTCTTATGCAACCCCCATTATCTGTAGCCAAGGTATCGCCCACTATCATTATTGACGTGCTGTTTTTCTTTGGGGGAACGGTGCTAAATTTTGCTCCTTTTGTCACTACCTCTTGTAGATGTCAAATCAAGCAAGGTGGTCAGTTCTGCAGTCCTACAATCTGCTAAAATGGCAGAGGCATGCTCATCGGGCTGCTGTCAAAGCTCTGGAAAGTGGTAGTAGTTTAAGTGTTGTAATTAGGAGAATTGAGGAAGCTATGTCTTCTGCTACGTGAAATGTAGATGGTGGGAAAAAGGTGGTTTTCTCTCTTCTTGTCACTAGTATGTAAACCGCTTCTTTCTTTTTTCCCCCCATATGTTTTTTATGTTGGTGCTGATGGAAAGATTTACTTGAATGCGCCTATTGCCTGTACTCCAAATTTTGGCAGGACAAGCTGGGATCGGCTGTTAAAGACCTGAAGTCATATTGGTTTCTGCAGTCTCTCACGACTTAGCTATACTGATTAATAGTCTTGCTTTGCTGCAGGCATCAACAATTTGATGGTGGGATGATACTTCATCCATCGCCCCTAATGAATTTCCCCAATAAAACATAAAACAATCGGCTGGGCAATGGAAGGAAAGCAGGCAGAATCTTGTGGCACTGTTTGTTACCATACTTTTCAACCAAGGCACTCCAGAAATTGATCTGAAGATGATATTTTATGCCTCTGTCTCTCCCTCCCATTTATCTTTAACTGTGGTTATGAAAAACAGCAAATGAATGCTTTTGTGGAAGGTGAGAGTAGAGCACGGAGAGCCTTTAATGGACTGGAAGCAACTTGCTTGAATCTGGTTTTTGCTCTGAAAGTATATCTAATATCATCTTTAGTTAATGCAATGCATGCAGGTCAATGTTAAATTTAATCTATTTGCAACTCGTCACATTTTCAACTTGAATCGCGATTCTCTCGTATTCCTCAGCAAGCACGTTTACAATAATTACGCATGCCTTTCTCAGAAATTGTAGAACCAGTTGCGGTTCTAAGGGAGGTTGCTTCGTTGTTGACCTGAACTATTGGGACGCTAGTCTTGGAACATTATTATTTCCAATCTTTGAACTTGATTACAATCAAGCGGTACCTGTTATATACAGTTATACCCATTCTTGAATGAAATGGAAAATGACCTGCTAATGTTAGGGTGCGGGAATACCTTAAAACTAAGATCTTTTTTGTGGAATGTGAAAGGGAAAAAGATAATGTTCAATCAATGAGACGAGAAAAGAAAAGAAATGAGAGGTTAACTTTCTACTGTTTGGAAGCTTCAAGAAATAGAAAATGATATATTTAACATTCAAGGATGGATAGCTCTTATAATTTGAAGGAATAACTGATCTCTCATCATCAGTTTTTTTTCCTTTTTTTAGTTGTATATACACACACAAGGCTTTAACTCCTGAAATGGAATATAATAATATTGCCAACATTCCAAGAATAAGTTAATGTTCTCCAGTGGTTGCTCTGTCTATTGTTGCATGAATGAATAAAATCAAATCTGTATAACAATTTCACTAGCTGAAGTAGAAGGGATTTTATGCGCACTAAAGTTCTTCAAAATATATTGCAGGTGTCTAAATATTAAGTTAACAACTTGATTGCAGTGAGTAATTAAAAGAAGTTTAGAGCAAGTGACAAGATATCACATAACCCTCGATCATATAATGATCTGCAAGCATGTAGTCCAATGGAAACACACATACGTAGCCACAAAATAATTTATGTTCCAATAAAAATAAGCTCTCCCATTGGATGTATTTGATTATTGTGCTGATTCGTCATTTTTTATTTCACAGAAATTTTTTATTTTTTGCTGAATTAAAGCTTGCTCGATGGAACCCCAACTGGTGCTTCTCTGGATCTCTTTTCTACAGCTCGAGAAAGCTTCTTGACCGCATCTTTTGGCAGATGACGAGGTCGGCTCAGCCAAAGTCCTCCATCAACAATTACAGTGGTTCCATTAACAAATTTACCTACGAAAAAACAATCACATAAATATATGAGTTTCTTTGGAAGGCTAAATATATATGTTCTTTTCTAATGGGAACATGGAAAATAAGGGTACTTGACATTACACTTCATTACTCAGTGGTAAGGGAAAAATAAACTATGGAATGCAGCAAGTTTCACATATATTAGCAAATATATCTCTAAATCTCAAATCTGACTATCAAGGATTGATTCCCTTCATTTGCAAGCTCGAGAGGAAACTTATTACTCTCAGATATGAAGATACATTTTCTGATAAATAGCCAAACCTATGTAGTATGAGCATAAGACTACCATGCTGAAATATAGAAAGGATCAAAGACTTGGTTGCATTTACCACTTCTTTATTTACAATAAATTAATTTCGATGTATGAAGACTTGTATATAATTTTCAAAATACACAAAATAGGGATTTTGAATTTTGATAATCAGTTAAGTTAATGATTTCACTGACCAGCATCAGAAGTAAGGTAGAGAGCAGCCATAGCAATGTCCCATTTCTTCCCCAATTTATACAGAGGCATGTATTCTTTTGCTTTGCTATTAATCTCCTTGGGCACAAGTTTACTCATGCCAGGGGTATCATCAATGGGGCCTGGAGCAATCCCATTCACCCTAATATCATAGTCGGTGCCCCACTCCAATGCCAGATTTCTGGCAATAGCATCAACAGCTGCCTATTTGAGAAATGATATTATTGCAAAGAAGTTCAACTAAATATGCCAAATATACCAGGCGGCTGGTAAAGCATGTGACAAACCTTCGCAGCTGATACATGAATCTGATACCAAGATGCTGTATAGTGCAACGTAGCACTAATGTTTAAAATTGTTCCACCACCAGATGAGCTTCGTCCAAGCCCTCCTTTCTTGAGATACTTGAGGGCTTCATGGCACATTGTGAAGGTGCCAACAGCATCGATATCCAAAACTGTAAGGGACAATAGAAAACAAGAGCATTTAGGTCAAAACCTGGCACAGCCTACAGCTAACAAGAGGTTTATCAATACTGATAGATAAAATGATTCTATATGTGATTAAAAGCAGAATTCCAATTTGCTTAAAACTATCAGTGAACCTTTATCTCCACATTTCAATTAGTTTTTTATTAATAGAAGGCATTTCATGGTTTTTTTAATTTTCTATTTGTCCATGTCTTAATGATGAAGAAAACATCAATCTACTTAAAGGATAGGACAATCTCAATGAAACCCACTTAACACATGCTTTAAAAACAAAATTTTTTCATAATCTCTAAAGTTCTTTAGGAAGGTTCAGTTCCCTACAATGTTCCAGAATAGCAAAGACGGTGTGAAATTAGTTCTAAAACCTGTTCGAAATCCATTAGGCGACAAATCCTCCGGCGATACAAGAAAGTTGCCAGCTGCAGCATTCACAAGAATGTCAATCCTGCCAAAACGTTTAAAAGTTGATTCTAAAACTCTTTTAGCATCTTCCTGCTTGCGAACATCCCCCTCAAAGCCAACAGCCTGCAAATACAGCAGCAAAGGAATGCAACTAAATGAGATAGAAGTACAAGTTATAAAGTTTGAAACAACAAAATAAAACAGAAGCCCAGACAATAGGTCAAACCAGCTATATAAGGAGCAATTGCTAATCGATGAGAAGACAAAAAGGCTAAGCCAACCATTAGTTTGTTCTAAAAATAAAGAAATCATTAGCCCATGGGATGCCTATCAATCGAATGGACCTGATGGCTGTTAAAAGGAATTACTTTGAAAAAAAACAAACAAATTTTTTTTTAAAGGAAAAGGAAATGAAGTGAACGAGATTATCAAAGAAAGAAAGATATGCTAATTGAGATGAGATGGTGAAATTATCAACTGAAAAACAATCCTTACGACAATTCCAAGGGACTGGAGATTGGAGACTGCAGAGTCAAGCACTTGCTTGCGTCGACCCATAATCGAAACAGAGGCACCATGTTTTCCAAACTGTGCTGATATCTCAAATCCAATTCCTGACCCACCTCCTGTTATTACAGCCACCTTCCCTTTCAATATATCTGACCTAAATGGCGACTCCATCCCTCACTTTTCTCTTCTCTGATTCCCTCCTTTCTTCTCTCTATTCTGGAGCTGTTCTCTCTCTTGTCCACATGTAGACGAAGCCTTCGATACTAATAACCACGTCCACACGGTGACTAATAAAATATTTATATTTAAAAATAATTTAGTGATCAAATAATTTAATTTTTAAATTTAAAATTTTTTAAATTATTAATATGATTATATTTATAATTATTATTTAATTACTATCTTTTTATTTATAATAATGTCAGCTCTAGTTAAAATTTTCTGACCAAAAAAAATAAAATTTAAATATTCGTAATATCTTGTGAAGGAAAATATTCGTATATTTTCATATAAATTTTAAAGCATTATTATGATATATGTAATTATAAATTAATAAATATTAAATTTTAATTTTAAAAAAATTAATATATATTTAATTAATTTTGGATAATTTCCTGTTTGAATACTTGATATACAAACAAATGGCTCAAGTGACACGTAAACTCTATCCTCCCATGGATCACGCTCTAAATTGAGAATAATTATATATAATATAATTAATTTTATATCTTATATAAAATAATAAATAAATAAAAATTAATCATACATAAAAGAAACCTATGAAATTATAATTAATTATAAATATTAATCAATTTTTATTTTTTCTGAAATTATTTATATATTTAATTGAAATTATGTAAAATCAGGGTAAGGAAAGTTTTAACCTTTATATTTTTCGTGAAATAACGTCCCAGTAAAATTTTCTGGGAAAAATGGGAGAAAATTTTTAGTTTTTTTTTTTTTTCCTTTGTTGAGGTAACAAAAATTCTTCATTTTCCAACCAGCGAGCAGAAACTAAAAAGCCTATTTGGCATGTTATTAAAATTATTATTAAGAAAATTATTTTTTTAAATATATTAATTAGATAGTATTAAAAATAATTAAAAATTAAATTTAATAAATTTTAATCATAAAAATATTAAAATAATTAAATAGCTTTTGACAAATTATTTTTTTAATTATATTTAAAATGATGATTTTATTTAGAAAAACAGTTTTTACCTTTTAAATTTAATGTCAAACAAGCTAAAAATGGAGCAAGAAGAAATTTGGTTGACAAAAACTTTTCCCAAGTTTAATTTAGTTTATTTCTAATATTTTATTTAATTTAATTTAAAAATTAATATTTATAAATTAAAATTTTAAATTAAAATAAAAAATAAAAAATTTTAATTTCTTAATTTTAAAATTAAATTTTTAATTTAAATAAAAAAATTCGAATCGCATCAACCAGTCAAACTAGTAAATTATTGAAACAGTCCTCAAATCGATTTGGATTTATAATTGAACCATATAAGAAAGTGACTTGGCGTGATTCATCTACTTAACGATTAAATTGGTGAACCTGTGTGATCTAATTAACTCAACCAACTCAATTATTCAATAAAATATCTTCTTTTTTTTTTAATTTTTAGTATAAAAAATTAAACTCAAAATCTTATAAAAAATATATTTAAAATCAAAATTAATTGAGCTAACTTATTAACACTATGTTTTTATTTTAATATATATTTTTTATTATATACTTAATATTCTATAAATATTTAAAAAAACTATATATTTATACATTATATTATTTAATACTTTTATATAAAATTTAAAAATATTATTAAAATTTATTAAATACAATTTAATAAATATTAAAGTTTTATTTTAAATAATTAAAATTTAATTAATTATATTATTTATCAATTAACTCAACCAAGACAATTATTCAATAAAATCTCTTTTTTTTATTTTTTTCTTAATTTTTAATATAAAAAATTAAACTCAAAATCTCATAAAAAAATATTTAAAATTAAAATTAATTCAGCTAACTTATTAACAGGATATTTTTATTTTAATATATATTTTTTATTATATACTTAATATTCTATAAATATTTAAAAAAAACTATATATTTATACATTAAATTATTTAATACTTTTATATAAAATTTAAAAATATTATTAAAATTTATTAAATACAATTTAATAAATATTAAAGTTTTATTTTAAATAATTAAAATTTAATTAATTATATTATTTATCAATTAACTCAATTACCACAATTATTCAATAAAATCTATTTTTTTATATTTTTTTTATTTTTTAATATAAAAAATTAAACTCAAAATCTCATAAAAAAATTTTTAAAATTAAAATTAATTGAACTAAATTATTAATAGGGTGTTTTCATTTTAATATATATTTTTTATTATATACTTAATATTCTATAAATATTTAAAAAAAATTATATATTTATACATTATATCATTTAATACTTTTATATAAAATTTAAAAATATTATAAAAATTTATTAAATACAATTTAATAAATATTAAAATTTTATTTTAAATAATTAAAATTTAATTAATTATATTATTTATTTATATTAATAAATTTATATATTTAATTAATTTTTAATAACTCACTAATTAAATTATTAACCTACTTAACTCATTGATTGAATTACTAATCTATTCGATCAATCCCTTCACGGAGTCAATCTCTGAATCGGATTTAATATCACCACTTTAAACCCGTCGAAACTTCAAAAACGCTAAACCCTGACCTAAACAATGAACCCCCAAGCCGAGAAGGAAAAATCCACGAACCCTAATTCCAACTGCCCACCACCACCACAACTTTATTTTCCGACCTGGTCTAGCCGAATGGGTGGTCCAAACCTGCAAGGAACTGGGGATGAAAAGGCCCACGCCAGTCCAAGCCCACTGCATCCAGAAGATTTTGGCGGGTCATGGCGTTCTGGGGCTGGCCCAGACTGGGCAAGACGGCAGCGTTTGCGCTTCCGATCCTGCACCGCTTGGCTCAGGATCCATATGGTATTTTGGCGTTGGTGGTGGCTCCTACTAGGGAATGGCCTATCAGTTGGCTGAGCAGTTCCGTGCCCCGGGGTCTTGCTTGCATTTACAATGTGCGGTGGTGGTTGGGGGTATGCATATGCTGACCCAAGCCAAGACCTTAATGGGCAGACCACAAGTTGTTATCGCCTCGCCTGGAAGGGTTAAGGTCTTATTGGAGGAGAATCCGGATATCCCTGCTGTCTTCTCTAGAACCAGTGTAATTACTTTATCCTTTGGTTTATTTTGTGACGCAGAGTATCTTAGTGTGATTTTTATTGGAATTTTTAAATGTGATCATTGTGAAATCTAATCGCAAGTTATTATTTTTGGCAATTCTCTTGAACGTTAGAATGGGATAATTTTGCTAGCATACAAGAGTTATGAATTTTTTTTTTTTTTTTAAGCTGTGGGGGAGTTATGGATTTTTTTAAGCTGTGGAGGAGTTATGAATATGAATGTATCTCATGCACAATTGTAAATCATCCATTTGAGTAACATAGGAAAAAATTAATTCTTTAATAAAAACTAGGAGATTCTGCAATTACTCACTACACAAGAAAGAAACTAAGGTGGAACTTTGGCTCAACGAACTCCTTACTTATGTGTGTTTTGTTTATACTCTCTGCCACCACCACCACCCCACTAACGAACTCCTTTTCCACTACTAGGCATGCAGTAGCATAGAATTTTCACGCTGGCTGATTTGTGGTAGTAGATTGGCTTGCATTTGGAAGAAAAATTAGTTTATGCAAACATATTACTTCAAGATTTTGATATTTACTCTTCGCCATTTCATCTCTGTAATGTGGAAGCAGAAGTTATCACCTTTTGAGTTTATCACTGGAAGAGCCTGATCAGGAAGCAGCAGCATTGCATTCATTCAAATCTCAGTCTTTGAGACTTTCTGCTGTACACCGTTTCAAATCTGGACAAGCTTCTGTATTGATTGCAACTGATGTTGCCAGTTGTACGCTCCTACTGTTGATCTTGTTATCAATTATGATATTCCAAAGTTATACCTATCAAAATATCTTTATTCTTACTTTGAAAATTTCTGTGAAATGGATTTTAACTGCTAGTTTTTTGCATCTATCCCAGAGATTATGTTCATCATGTAGGGCATTCTGCTAGAGCAGGCAGAGGACGAATGGTTGTGAGTTTTGTTACTGAGGTAAACAGCGGAGGCTTGCAAGATAATATTCGTAGATTGTAAATTTTTTTTTGGACTGCTATTTTGGGCCTGTAGCTGAGGTGGCAACGTCAAATATAAAAGTATCTTTGAAATTATATTCTATATTACTAGGGTCTACTGGTCTAGGCATATGTGTTCACTGTGTCTTAACATTTATTTGTTTGTTTGACTTTGCACTAGCAATAATGACAAAAGAATAGTAAATGGATGAATGTGAATATGAATAATCCCCCAATGATTTGCTTCTCTTTCTTCAGGTGTCTGATTTTGCATGCATCGTTGTATTAGTAATCCTTTGAACATACTTATACTGTTTGGCGTAGATATTAAAATATTTAGAAGCCAATCCATTAGGATGTTTTTTTTTCCTTGTGACTGCATTTGTTGGGGTAATCAATTAGTCTTAAATTTCGCATAATTTGTGACGTGAAGTAGACAGTAGATTGTATCTCAACTTTAAGGGATTGAGAATGATTTCACATCTGTTTGATACCTCCTCCTTTTGCAGTTTTATCATTGGCATGGTTCTTTCCAGTTACAAGCTACATGCACGTAATTGAAGCCGATTGTAAGTTAACTACCACAATTTTACACCCTCACTTATGAGGGCACTTAATCTGAAAGCTCCAGTATGTCTGTATTTAATTGACAGGATTGAAATTTATTATCCCTGTGTATGCATATTTGCCTGCTTTGTATGTGTCAGAATTGTGTTACACTGAGCGCATGATGCAAATTGGTGTACATAGAGCTTTATCCAATTCTGAACTAGTGAAGACCTTGTTGTGTGCTTGTTTTTGGATTGCACATTGCTTAACTTTGTGATGTTAAATTTGCAGAACAATACGAGATAGAAGCTGTTCTTGGGAAACAACTAGAGGAATTTGAGTCATTGAGTGTAAAGGCGTCCTTAAGGAACCCTTGCTGCATATGTATAGGTTAATTCTAGGGAGTCCAAGGGTAGTGATGATGAGGTGGATGTAGCTTTTCATTATTAGGCATAACCAATGAATAAAGATCTTATCATAAATTATAATTAGCAGATATGCCAAACGTTTTGCAAAAGAACGTTGTGATCTTATCATAACCAATGAAGATGATGGACGATGGCCTTGAGGAGAAAGCAAAAGAACGGAAAAAAGCAAAATCTGAAAACACTAGCAGAGAAGGGATTGTTGAAGAAGAAGAATAAGAAGAGAGAGAAAAGTTTGCAAAATAGTGAACAAGGGATAACAAGTGATCCAGAAGCTCTATGTTGTTTGAAGTCGAATGAGGAACTTTGGTTTGTCCCTCTGCTTAAAAAGCGATGCCAAACGTTTTGCCTTTTCGTTTTTTTTAGAATATTTGTTCATGTAATTTTGATGTAAATGTAGCTTATTAAAATATTTTCATGTTCAATTACAATAATTAAAAGTGCCCAAAGTTTGGATTCTCAACGCACTATTTGGTCACATAAAAAACGATATAATTTTATAAGAACAAAATAATAAAATAAGTATATTTATTTTTTTATTAATTATTTTAAATAATAAAATTTAAATAAGTTTAAAAATTATAAAAACTAAAGGAACGTAATCTTATATAGCGTAATGTATGTGATGTATAATAATCAATTATGTAATTTAATCAAAACTGTAAAGTAATTCTCATTATATTTTTATATTTTATTGTAAAATAAAAATATAAGTAATATAATTTAATAATAATTTTAATTTTAACTATTAAATTATTTATTATGTTAATGATAAGTGGTAATAATTATAATGATTGATAATTAAGTAATAATAATGATTAAATGGTGGTTGTAATGGTGTTGATCACAACGGTTATTAGTGATGATAGTGATTAAGCGGTGATAATGATAGTCAAGTGGTGATTGTGATAATAAGTAATGATAATGATGATAGGGATGATGGGAGCAAGGCGGTAATATTAATGATAGTTGAGTGACAATAGTTATAGTGATGATAATAAATAAAAAAATCATAATTATACCATTTTTATATGTTATATTATTTTTAATATAATTTATTATGTTTTGTAATTATTATTTTATCACATCAAATTTTTTTTATATTGTTAAATAAAGAAATTCTATGGTTACTTAGTTTCATATAAAATATAATTATTTTACTATAGAAAATAAGATAATTTTACATAAATTTATCACTCATCTTATTAGATTTCCGTAAAATAATTCTTTTTCTGTAAATTAATTAATTGTGAAAATTATATTAACTTAATAAAAAAATAAAGTTTTCTCAAATAAAAAACACATATAATATTTTTTAAAAAAATCTAAAAAATAAATTATGTATGATAAATTTTATTAAAAAATTATAGGAACAAGTTTCTATTTATTAAATATTATTTATTAAATTTTTAAAAATATAATATGTGTTTTTTCATATAAATAAACTTTTTTTAAGTTAATAAAATTTTCATAATTAATTACTTTATTGAAAACATCGTCATTTTATAAATATCTTATTAGATAATTTGTAAATTTATATAAAATTATCTTATTTTTCATAATAACATAATTATATTTTATATGAAATTAAGTAATTATAAAAGATATCTATTAAATAACATAATAAATATGTAATATCACAATTAGATTGTAACTTTAATTAGGTAATACCAATTATTACCTAATAAAATTGATTTTTGATACGAGGGATTGGTATTTGAGAGATGTTAAATATGTAATGAATGTTTGGTATTACGTTTAGATGATTAAAATTATTTTTTAATAAAAATATTATTTTAAATATTATTAAAAAAATAATTTTAAAAAATTATTATTTTAATATTTTATAATTAAAATTTTTTAAATTTAATTTTAAATTATTTTTTAATATTTTTTAATTAACATATTTAAAAAATAAGGTTTTTTTACGGCAGTTCCAATAAACAATTCCAAACAGGCCGTAACCCGTCTCCGAGTCCCAATCCAACCCAAGTACAAAGTGGCATGGAGCACAGGAAAAGCCGCAAGGCATCGCCTATAAATATTAAACGCCTTGTATTTATTCTCATCAAAAGCCCTGTAAACCCTTCCTCTCTCTTATTTTACACCCAATTCCGTCTGCCAGAATGTCGTCCACCTCCGGCGACCACGAACCCAACCTGCCTACTGACACCGCTACCCCCGCCCCGGCCAAGACTATCACTCTCAAGACTGCAGACGCCAACTACTTTGAAGTGGAGGAGCCAGTGGCTATGGAATTCGCGACTGTGAAAACCTTCTTCGATGACAACACTGAGACAACGTTCGGCACGGTAATTCCTCTGCCAAATGTATTGGCCGAACCTCTTTCCCTCATAATCCAATATTGCAAAAGGAACTTGAAGTTCCGCGCTGAATCGGCCCCTGAGGAAGCCAGGAAGGCATACGATGCTGACTTCGTGAAGGAGCTGAGCAATGAGCAACTGAGAGAGTTGATATTGGCGGTTAATTATCTAGACATCAAGAATCTGTTGGATGTGCTTAATCAGGCTGTGGCTGATCGGATCAAGAACAAGAGCGTTGAGTACGTGAGACAGTTTTTTGGGATCGAGAATGATTTCACGCCGGAAGAGGAGGCCAGGCTTCGCGAGGAGAATGCTTGGGCTTTTGAGGGTGTTGATGAAGACTGAATCAGTTTCCTCTTCTTCTTCCTCAATTAGATTGTTTGCTTTGTTAATGGGATATTTGTCTGTTTTCTGTAATTAGTTTTGTTTAAGAGTAATTAGGTTTCGGTAAAAGAATGGGATGGATATGGAAAATAATCGTATCTTTTTGGGATATCAATGGAAAGAATTTAACTAATCTTCTTTTCTTATCAAGATTTGTATGCCCTAATTATATCAATGCCACTAGTAATGGTGATATACCATGAAGCTTTCTCGTGATCAATGAAAGCAACACTATGCTTGGAAGTTTTTTTGAAGGTTACAAAACCTCCAAAACCTATGTGGTGGTTTGGGAGTTTAAAATTCTCCTTACACTCCATCCAAACATACTCCAAGCAAACATACTGCAAATGTAAGGGAAGATTTGGGGCCTTTTTGACAGCAAATCAGTGGAATTGGATTAGGGTATAGTTTATTGACCCTTTCCACCTTCACTATAGTTTGATCCTTGATGATCACTTTCTTAATGAAGATGAGCTTTAGTTCCTAAAGTTTAATGCTTAAGACATGCCTACGAAAAGTTCATGAAATTGTTAACTTGCAAATTGCAATGTCCTTTGCAGTTGTAAGCAAATTTAGTTTATTAGTAGAATGCACCAATTCTTTCGGAGCCAGGAATCTGTTTTATGGGAAAATAATTCCTTAGATGAGATTTACAGTAACAGTTTTACATTTTCTCCAGTTGAAAAGAACAGAGCTAGAGCAGTAAAATTATTATCCAGAGATTTTTTTTCTGTGATTATCTTTTTGGGAATATGACTGGTATCATGAATGGTGAATCTATTGAGCTGAAGCATTTCTTAATTTCTTCTTTAAACTTATTGTTGGTAATTCCCCTTTCGTTTTTTCCTTTTCATTTGGCATTCTCGTTTTGGATGTTACTTGATGGTTATACATAGATCCTGCAAAATTTTTCATGCTCGTCAGTTTCCATTCAGTTCTTTTGTGAAAGAGTACTGTGATCTTATTTCTATTGAGATTATCCCTTATCCGCTTAATTAGCTGCTGTAATTAGGTAGCATAATAGGAATGCAATGCTTGAATTGTTGTACGATTAGTATACTTCCTAATTCCTTTAACCCGTAACGTCTATAAGTTCCCATCTATAATTTGAATGTTATATAGAAATTTTCTCCATCACTATTTTCTCCTTTCTCAACTCTTCTTACATGGTATCAGAGCCAGAGCCCAGCGTCGTGAGTCCCTGCCCTTTCTTCCTTACTGTTCTGGATATATGAAGCCCTGATTGCCGAAACCTACTGACCTAATTACAGTAGGTATTTCAGAAACTTATAAAACAATTTCCACAATTCTAAAAACGAGTTCCAGGCATGTTTGTTAATCCTGCTGCGTGTGCTTCAATGCTAATGGAGTGTTTACTAGAAATAAGAATTGTATTGAATACTAGGGTGGATTGAATGTGTTAATTTTTTGAAAAATCAATATTTTATTTTATTTATTGATGTAAAATTTTGAAATAAATTAATAACTTGATTTGTGATTTAATATTATTTGTATCAGAGTTTGTCAAAAAATTTTATAAAATGTGATTTGACATGAATTTGATGGTTGAACTAAGTTTGATTTGACAGAATTAGGGGTCATTTTTTGTAACATACAGTGTTCAGTCCTGATTTACTGAATACAAGACAACACAAAATAGTTATCTTGTATTGTTGTAAGGTCTATTTTTTAAATTGTCCAGTTCCATATTTTCCAAACACCAGATTTTGTTAGATTGATGAATAGGTTTGAGTCTGGCGGTGGTGGCGCCTTTACCCATGAGAGAGATTATTAATGTGATTGGTGGAGGCTCGGGCGACATGCCTTTCCACCAGGGCCTTGTTCCTCCAACTACTGTGTTCATTGATAATACCATTCTCTTTAGAATCAGCCTGTTAACCTGCATTTTTCAATATTCATAAGGCGCGGTGTCCTCGATGGAAGACAGCTTGAGAAGTAGCCTTTAAGTAGTTTGGCAGTTACAATTAAAGATCAGATACAAATTTATAGTTAACCGGCAATGAGCGTCTTCCCCTGAGACGCACACTCTTTAAGCAAGCAGAGGAAGGGACCAATGTGAGAAGCATCATAACAACGGCACACACTTCTATCTATCATGTTTAAAACCAGGTTTCATTTTGAAGGGCCAAATGTTAGGTTGATGCAGCTAGCTGGCTCCAAGTAATATTCTACCAAGTGCTAAAATACATTTTTATATCAATCAACCCCGCCTGAAACTACATTTCTGTTGAAGGGGAAGATACAAAATCCAAAAGAAATGCACTTGGGGTTGAAGATTACTGGGCAAAGCCCAACGGCCAACCCCCGAGTCTGCTTCCATCCACAAAGACGGGCTGGGAATAATGGATTACAAAAAGGAGTTGAAAATTCGGAAGATTCCTAGAAGAAAGCCTGTTAACATATCCGCAAATAATAGCTGCAATAACAGTCAGATTCCTTTGAAGCTCTTTCTGTCACCTGCCTAGGCAAATGAAATTTGAAATTTACAGCCATCATCCTTCCCTTCTGTCCACACCACCAAAAAAAAAAAAATTTTAAGGACGCATATCATAGAGATTTTGCAAAATAAGAGCAAACACAACATCATAAATGATCCAGCTCCCTCACATTTGACTACCATAAACAACTCAGTTTTGGCTATTACAAAAGACTAAAGCTAAGTCGCTAACCCTTTCACTTAAGATACAAGACATTACTAAACCCTTTCACTTAAGATACAAGACATTACTAAAATTCGATGTCGATGACCAGCTCTACGCCAATAATCAACCTGCCACATCACCATTTACCTGGCTCTTCATCAAGTATCACTTGGTTGCTGGTGAGCTTGTTGTTGTTGTGGTTGAGTCTGTGGCCAGGGCATGAATGCCACAGGTGGACGAGGCTGCTGGGCTCCACAGACTACTGCTTGATCAACTGGCTTTCCCATGATCATCCCTGGAGGTCCCAGAGGATGCTGCGGTGGGACATAATAATATGGCATATCAGCAGGGGAACCAACCATAGGAATAGTCGCCTTGGTGACCCCTAATCCCTCCTCTTTTAACTCGTCTCTGGGAATAATATCAACCAAGAAATCAAAAACATCAGTCCTTGAAATGGCAGCTGCAATGTCATTCTTTTGTAATGTCCTCCTCTTGTTCTCTTCTGTGTGAATCCAAGAGCGCAGAGTCAGCTCCAAGATGAACATTTCACATGCCTTTGCAAATATAACAGGAGCCTCAGAGGAAATCATTCGGACATCTTCATCAGCTTTCATTATTTTTTTAATTCGAGCAAGTGGGAGGCTGTGATTCTTGAAGTCAGTTGTTTGCTCAATTTCTTGCATTTGGTTGGCCCAGAACATTTGAAGCTGCTGCTGCTGCCGTTGATGGTGAAAGTGCTGGGCCTGTTGGTAGGTAAGCTGATGAGGAGAATTAGAGAAAGGGGATGACGGCTGAGTTGGGGAAGGCACAGCTATGGCAGGTGTTCCAGAAGCCATCATTGCAGCAGTTTGGTAGGGGGTAGTAGTATAGGACATCTGACCTGCACCAGCTACCACTCCCATTACAGGCTGCTGCTGTGGCTGATGTGACTGTTGCCGTTGTTGTGTTTGCTCTGATTGATCCATAATTTATTCTACTTCTTATCTTGTGCCTGTGTTTGAACTATACTATCATCAGACTGTACAGGATAAAGATAAAACAATAAATTCTCAGAATTAATATTAACATGAGTTTAAAATATCCCAAAAAGAAACAAAAAAGTAGGCCAAAAAACAGCTAAAGTACCGAGAACAACCCAATATGACACCATAAATACCTTGACATCTAACTTTAACAAACTCATGCACCAACTCCTATGAAAATGTGGAAAAAAGAATGAAAATACTAGACTGGGATCAGGACTTAAAGAGTCATTTCATGATCAGTCTCCTCTTGATGGCACAAAGCGGATATCCTTTGGCAAGGTAACCAAAAGATTATAGAGTTATATGATATTAAACCATAATTTCTTATGTTGTTTGCTGAAATTGTTGATACATTGATGAATTTAGTTATTCACTTATGCTAATGAATGCATAAAAAATGAACCTTAACATTAGGAAGCCAGCTCCTCCATTCAACCTAATTACCTTCTTCATGCGATACTTAGCAGGGCTAAGTAATCAACGTGTATCTTAGGTAATGATATTTATGAAAGACTGGGATTTGACCCTCTTCAAATTAGGAGAGCAGCTGTCTTGATGGCATGCCTCCAGGGCTAACAGCACAACCATTGCGAGGAATGTAAATCAACTAAATAGTTTTACTCATGGATGGAAAAACAATAGAAATGAACACAAGAATATTTATGCTAACTTTAAAAAAAAAAAGGATGCCATCTAAAAAGACATCCATTTTGTACACAAGCATCACAATACAAAGAAACTGAAATTTTGTATATTGTGAAAAACTAATAGAAAAAAGGAAAAAAAGAAGCCATAAAATTGCAAGTTACAGCCCATGAAAAATAGACCAAGGAATATTAACTTCGGATACATGAACTTAACAGCAAAGACAACAAAAACCAAACTCTCAAGGATTACCCCTTTTTCTTTCACATTCTAGTTATCTGGAATAATTTACTTGTATTAGATCACTTATACCTTAAGGATTATAATGTTTGAAGAGGAAGCAAAGAAATTGGAATCTAGCGAACTAGATAAGCATTATTATTGCAGAAATATAACACCGTACCAAAAGGCTTCCAGTTTTGATTTCCTTACTGCGTTCTTCATAACACTATAGGATTCATCAAATAAGCCACACTCATCCGTACACAAGAAATTGACACATGCACACAACACAAACATGAATATAGCAAGGCACAAAACATACCCAACCATGTCCAAGTAAAGAGACTGCATAAATTGAACGCCACACCAAGGGTCTTCCACCATGGAATCCTAAACAGCAAAATAACTAAGATGTACTCTGCTAATCAGAACTTCCCTACAATTTTTTGCCACTAAATCGTTAAGAATCAAGAATCATCACTACTTACTCGAAACAAAGCACAAAAAAGCATGCATGTGCCCAAAATCAACAACTGGACTTATCTTATGAAAAACAAAACTCTATCCCTTGCTTGGTATCTAGAAAGAGCAAGAACAAGAAAAAGAAAGCTTTATATTAGCTTAAACAGCTGCTGGGAGAAACCACGCATCTTATATATTAAGAATCACAGATAATTTCACTTTCTTTTCAACTTTTCTCACCAACAAAATAGAGGGTTATATAGCACACACAAAGCATGAAAGTAGCTAAAAAGAGAGAGAGAGAGAGAGAGATGACGTAGTAGATAAAAAAAAAAAAAACTTACCCATTAATTTCCAACTGTATCTAAGCAGAGAGGTCTCCCAGCAGCAGAAACCCTAAGAGAGAGAAAAGAAAATTTTCAGGGGGATAAAGTGAAGATTAAGAGGGAGGGACACAGAAGCTTTTGAATGTGTAGTCTCTGCAATTAGAGAGAGAGAGAGAGAGAGAGAGAGAGAAGCTTTTGAATGTGCAGTCTTTGCAATTAGAGAGAGAGAGAGAGAGAGAGAGAAGCTTTTGAATGTGCAGTCTTTGCAATTAGAGAGAGAGAGAGAGAGAGAGAGAGAGAAAGAGAGAGTTCAGGGGGTATCTGTCTCGTGCCACGTGTCGAGCAGTAAAAGTTCTGACTGTCAATGGAGTTTTATGTTTACACGTGGAAGAAAGTTACTGGAAGATGAATACTGAAAGGTGCTCACGTAAACCGCTGTGACGTTGGAGGAAAAACACAGCCGCAAGTAAAGTGGTAGTTTTCGTAAAAAGGAGGAAAAGTGTGAGGGTGTTTTTGGGAAATAGATTGGATTTACGTTTGGTCTAGTTGGGCACGTTGATGGCGCGTGCGGTGTCGGGGGTAGAAGCCAAGGAGTTTTTTTTACCAAAAGGGTGTAATAAAAAAAAAATTATACTAAAAAAGAATAGATTTAAATTTAATTATCAAAAAGACATGAATGGTGTTGAATTGAAAATTTTGATGGTGGGACGTTGGTTATAATAATATTTTAAAAATTTAGATATTATTATAAATAATATTTAAATAAAATAAAATAATTAAAAATTTAAAGTAAAAATTAAACGTATTTTATTGTAACATTTAATTTTTATTTTAAAATTTTTAATTATTTTATTTTATATTTTAAATAAAAATTGATATAATTTTAACAGTGATTTATTTTTATTATTAATTTATGTATGTGTATATTTTATTTATTAATAAAAAAAAAGAGTTGTACTATCAAATTTTATTAATAGAAAATCTACTTCTACCAATCAAAATTAAAAAATGCAGAGAAGCAACGATATAAAAATAAGAAAAGAAAGAAAAAAAAAAACATATTTAAAGGGAGAGTAAGGGAATGAGAAAAGAAAGAAAAAAACATATTTAAAGGGAGAGAAAGGGGCTGTCATGAATAAGAAGTAATCTCTCCTTTAGATCTGATTGCGAGTTCAGAGAATTTTTATAGGAAGAGAATAAGTCTTTTTTTTTTTTTTTAATTTAAAGTTTAATTATTTTTTATAAATATTTAATGCATTATTTTTTTAAATGCATTAATAAATTATCTATCAGCTTGGGCTAAACTTGATTGATGAGTCAATTCGATTGAGTTTTAAGAAGTAATTGTCAATTCTAATCTTAAAGCAAAAAATTAAAGATTAAACCACATAAACCTCTTAATTTTGATTTTAATTCAATTTTAGGTTGAGTTAATCTATGGCTGAATTTTTTTTTCAATTTTTTTAAATAAACAACTATGACCATATAGTACTTGAATCAAATCGAAATCTATCATGCAAGAATTAAAGGGGGGAAATATAGAGAACAACGCTCTTGTAAGTGTATGAATTAATTGATTCTTTTAAATTTTTTTCTTAAATAAATTAATTGAAGTGACTTAATTTTAATTAATTTCAATCCAATTAAAAAAGATGTAAATAATTTGAATCCAACTTAAATCCGTATTTTTAATCTCAAGTTAAATTGAACTAATTTAGGGTTGAATTGAATAATACAGCTCGAGTTTTTGTTCTTCATACCTTATTTTTTAAGGTCTAAAGCAACTAAAATTATACGACTAATAAAATTACTAATCACTCTATTTTTAAAAAATTATAACTTTAGTTTCTAAATTATTTTACTAAAAAAATGTTAGAAGTAAGTGATGTTGGTTTCAACAAATTAGAACTTTTGATCAATAAATGCCAATGAAATATAGATCACACCCCTGATTTATTATGCATTCAACTGTTTCTAACAACATCAATGTGATAATTGCAAGCATGCAATTTTTTTTTAATATTAATTTTCTTTGAATTAAGACTATGGAATGGAAGGATCGCTGTGGAGTCTATTTGGTTGGTTTAGTAGTTGCAATCAGTTGTTAACTAGAATAATCACAAGAGTCACAATTAAGCAATGAGAATAAGGAGGAAAATAAAGACAAAAGCAATGAGGGTAGCCGCCTTGAAATCTCTGATTGTTTGTTGGCCGCCCAAGGAGAAGGGCGTGTGAACTGTGACAAGCGCACGATGACATGGATGATGAATGGGTCCCATCCGACCGGCAGCTCCAAAACTGGTATTTGTCTTTAAAACCGGCTAATGTTGGACAAGTCCTCCAACTTTCTAATGCATTTAATCTTTTTAATTGCCAAAACCAACTATTTGTTCTTCAATTTAATGCTTGCTGTCTCCAACCCCACCGTTACCATTTCCCTTCATTTTCTTCCAACCTTGCCTTTTCATCTACTCTCCTCTTTATTTTTTCATCATAATCTTCTTTTTCTCTCTATTTTTAACTTTTTTTTTCTAATTTTTATTTTGTCTCTTTTTAAATAAAGTGTTAGAATCAGTTTTTACTCTTGTAAAATTAAAATTAATGGATTAAATTTTTTGATTTCTTAATTTTTGAACTAAGTTTTTTTATTTAAGCAAAAAAATTAAAAATCTTAATTTTTTATTTTTTGAGTTAAATTAAATTTAAATTAAAATTTATAAACTAAATAGAATAAAATGTTAAAAATGAGCTAAATTAAACTTTTTCAATAAATACATAAATGTAATTGAGTTTTAAGGCATTTATTTTATTTATTTAATTATTTAGCTTTATAACTCTAATAAATTATAAAATTTTCATATATTTTATTTAATTTTTATATTTAAATTATTTCCCTATAATAAAATATATGATCAGTTTTCAAATGATGCTCTTAAAGTTGGTATTCAAGAAATGGTTAGTTAAAAACAAATTTTTTTTTGGATTTGGGGGCGGTGGGGGGTATCGGTTGAGGCGGTGTTGGTTAGGGTTGAATTAGGTCACTTTGCATGCTAATTATTATCCTTCACATTTTTTAACATATTCTTTATGGAAGATTCAATTACACAGAATATTCTTTTTCAACATAGTTACATAGCTAAGAGGAGGAGAACACCATATAATTTTACATTATGTGAGTCATCTCCAAAGTCTCTAAACCATCTGATTAGCCACTTACTTCTTCCCCCACTTCTCCTCCAACAATTACTCAATGGAAGCTTTGAATGGTTGGCTCTCCTCCCCCATGTACGAGAGTCTTAACCATGATCTTGCCATTCGAAGGTTCTGCCCTGCTCGAATGGAGCAGGATCAAGGAGGAGAGTGGGAGGAAACAATGATGAATCATGAATTTGAATTTCTCTCTCCTTCTGATGGTACCACCAGCACTCCTCATTTAGCTGCTTCTGAGGTTGAGGAATTGGTCGATAGCTTCATTAATGTGGATCAAGAAGACAAAGATGATGATGATCATCCATCTCCCGAGAAATTCCAAGATGATCAGATGGAGACATTTTCCACGGCGGACGATGTTTTTGGAGATGTTCCAATGCTCTTAGAAGGAGATGATGAATTTGAGATGAGCACTGGCTCATCATCTGAAGATTCGGTTGCAGTTCCAAGTGTGGAAGTGGCGAGTCATGGTGTAGACCAAGGCCTTCACTTGGTGCACTTGCTCCTGGCATGTGCTGAGGCTGTCGGTTGTAGAGACACCCAATTGGCAAACTCAATTCTTTGCCGAATTTGGGCTTCAGTTAATCCTTGGGGTGATTCTTTGCAAAGAGTTTCATATTGCTTTGCAATAGGCTTGAAATCAAGATTGTCACTTCTTCACAATGTCAATGCCAATGGTACTTTCACAAATGGTGCCATGGATGTGTCACTGATCACTGGGGAAGAGAAAATGGAAGCCTTTCGACTCCTTTGTCAAACAACTCCTTACATTGCTTTTGGATTCATGGCTGCAAACGAAGCTATATGTCAAGCAGCAAGAGGGAAGGACTCATTACATTTGATTGATCTAGGAATGGATCACACCCTTCAGTGGCCTTCTTTTGTCAGAACTCTAGCATCAAGGCCTGAGGGGCCACCTAAAGTCCGAATCACAGGATTAGTCAATAATGAGCAAAATTTATTAGAGCTTGAAGCTAGCATGAAAGTGCTGGCGGAGGATGCTAGTTCATTAGGCATCTCTTTAGAGTTTAATATGATATCAGAGCAGATAACTCCATCAATTTTAACTCGAGAAAATCTCAATTTGAGGGAAGGGGAGGCATTATTTGTCAATAGCATTATGAACTTGCACAAGTTTGTCAAAGAGAGTAGAGGCTCCCTCAAGGCGATTCTCCAAGCAATCAAGAAATTAAATCCAACCTTACTTACTGTTGTGGAGCAAGATGCAAACCATAATGGTCCTTTTTTTCTTGGGAGATTTCTTGAATCTCTCCACTACTATTCAGCAATTTTTGATTCCCTTGAGGCTAGTCTTCCACGAAATAGCCAGCAAAGGATGAAGATAGAGAAGCTTCACTTTGCCGAGGAGATTCGCAACATTGTAGCTTATGAAGGTTCTGATAGGGTTGAGAGGCATGAAAGGGCAGACCAATGGAGAAGGCAATTAGGCAGAGCAGGGTTTCAAGTAGTGGGGTTGAAGTGCATGAGCCAAGCTAGAATGATGCTTTCTGTTTATGGCTGTGATGGATACACTCTAGCCAGCGAAAAGGGTTGTCTCCTTCTTGGCTGGAAAGGAAGACCTATCATGCTGGCATCTTCATGGCAAGTTCACAATGTTCCTTCTTCCTGATGCTTGGATGGTATCGTCATTAATATGGTTTAGTCTTTGAAATGATCATTACTTCGTCTAGTATTAGAATATAATAAAGTGGATTATCTCGTGACCAATGATGATCCCGATGTCCTCAGCGGTAGATACAACATAAATCTTGTTCTCTAGGAATCTTTTTAAGAAATTCTCTTCCTAGGGTTCCAATTTTTTTCATTCTACTTTGCTATTGCAAATTGCAATATCATTATAATTTTTGTGTGCCTGCCAGCTTGGGTATACGCAAATCCATCAAACCTCCCAATGGGGAAAAAAATTTCTTCCTCTTTTAGAAAGATTCAACAGCCGCTAGGACAGACAATATATGACCAACTGTAGTCTTCAATCATTAATCACAATGGCCTCTTTTCTACTCCATTTTGTTTTCCCTTTTACTTAGCTACAGAATTATAAGAAATTTCAAGGCACTAATCCAAAAGCCCCCACGCAAATACTTAAACTACAAACCCCCTCATATGAGAGGTTTAATATGTAAAAAAATGTTTAGGATTAGCACAGCACATTCTACAGATAGTAATAAGCTAGATCACCTGGAAGCAAATGCAAAATCAACCATAATAAAACAAAAGTGCAGGCGAACAATGTCATTTTCAACTTTCATATCCACCAACAACTTAATATTCAAGAAGAAAAACAGTATACATAATACATATATCATAAATATCAAAAAGAACTTCCATTTTAAAAACATTAATGGAAGTCAATCTTCCCTACTGCTAATATGATACAAGTAGATTGAAATGACTTTAACATCACAACAGATGGCAGAGAACTAGTCCTAGAGAGAACTGGATGGAGAAGAAAGATCACTGTAATCAACCCCAACAAGTTTGGAATCTGAGGCATAGTTAAGTACTACTAATATGATACAAGGGCTGTATGGTTTAGTGAATCTACTTATCATGGAAAAGGGGGAAGGAGGAACCCTCAAATCATTGCTTTGGTGTCCTGTGTGCATGTCCTTTGGTTTGGCTAGCTGCTGTTGACATTATTTGCAGACGTCTGGCAATTTCTATGAAAGAAGGCCTAGCTACAGGATCAGGGGCCCAACACTGCTCCATCAACCTTTTCCATTCAGGATTACAGAAATTCGGAATGGCTGGTCTCAATGTGTTATTTACAATTCCACCTGCACACATGGAAGGATAGATTTAACAAAGACGCTGCATGCACAAATATACAGCTAGAACCTAAAGTACAATTATTCTAGATCATGTACTATTACTGAAGTACAATTATTCCAGGTCCTTACATAGATTAGGTATAGCCATTGTTGTCAAACTAAATTTCATTCAACATTCCCTAGTTAGTAAATCAAAATACTCAAAATCCCAAGCCCATTTCCAAAATAATATAATATTCAATTTGAGACCCCATATGACTTGATAATTGACTCTTCACGCAAACTGGATCATCTTGACAGGAAGAAGCAAAAAAGTAGTAGAATTGCACCTATGATTGCGCCATAATGCATGTTGGCATACGGCTCTTACCAGTGAGATTCTCCCACAAAACAATTCCAAAGGAGAAAACGTCAACCTGAGAATCAATGTAATAATAACTGAATACAAGTGTTCTAAAGCTAGAACGATTAAATAAATTGAAATGACAACATTGTAAATTAGGATCATCCCCTTGTTTTTTGGATAATAGAGGATGTATGTGGGAATAACTTTCTAAACCCTACACCAACTAACTTGCTTTTACCAAAGCCTCTTGATAAACTAGAAGAAATGAATATTTGAAATGTTAAAATTTTCACCAGCTTAGTGCTAAGGAATACAGTAGATGCTTCCATCAAGGAAGTGCCAAACTTCCTGATGGTTATATGAAACAACAATCTATACCAACTAGAAAACTATTTTATCACGTGCTATTGTAGAAGATTAATCTAAGAGTGACACCTTTACCTTCTCTGAGACCTCGTTGCTGCTACCATTTAGCAGTTCTAGTGCCATCCATGGAAGAGTTCCCCGCACACCTCCAGAAACCAAGGTATTTCGTTTAATTTTTGACAGGCCGAAATCACCAACCTGGACATCCATTCTGTCAGAATAGCTGACAAAAATTACTAGTACCTTTAATAATTACGCTATCAGAACTTACCTTGCGGATTGGTCGCTGGGGATCTTTTAAGTTCACAAGCAAGTTGTCGCACTTCAAATCAAAATGCACAATATCCTTTTGAGTGCAGATACTCCATTCCAAATGCAGCATCCATGGCTATTTTAAGCCTCTTGCGACGATCCAGATACCTGCAAGTTATGATTCGAAGCATGGGAAAATGAGAAAATCAACCGCTCGGTCTGCTCCACATAAAATTGCAAATTAACAAGCCATTTGAGCATATGTGAAATGCCAAAATACTTATCATTGAGAAATGAAAAATATGCCAAACTGAGGTTAAAGATTTCATAAATGCATGATTTACCTATCCTTTTTAAGTAAAACATGCCTAAGAGAACCATCAACCATGTACTCTGTCACAGTAGCTAATGTCCCCCCAGGTCCATCTTGCACCACACCATAAAAAGCTACTACATTTGGATGGTGTAGCTTTGAAAGAATTTCAGCTTCCAGCCAAAATTCTACAGCCGGAGAATGACAATGAATATTGATTATTTAATATTACATTAAAAAGGAAAAAGGGAAAATGGAAATCAATGATTTATTTTATGATAAAAAGTTGAATAATTAGCTAATTAGCAAATAATTATTTATAAAAAAAAAATGAGCATAGAGAAACAGTTACCAATCTCTCTTGCTCTGATGATCAACCAGTGAAACAAATCTTCTTTAGCCTCTCAATGGCAACATCTGATCCCCTCCATTTGCCATGATATCTGTTCCAAAAAAGTACCAGAACCTAGTTCTCTCAGCTCTTCAAGATCTTCATTTTTTATGATATGCTACATGTAGCCATTAAAATAAATAAATAAATAATTAAGCAGATTCTTGAGAAAATCACACCTATACAAAATAAAGAACACAAAATTTAACGTGGTTCGGCGTAAGCCTACTCCACCAATAAATTCACCATCAAGGAAAAATAATTACAACCACTAATTATTTTTATCACCCTCAAAATCACTCAAACAAAACTCACGAAATTCAACAGTCCTCTCCACTTTGTGAGCTCTCTACAATGCATTCCATATAATGGCCAACCAACTACACATATATATAGGTCACTAAAACCTAGTCCTTTTAAGAATCTAATTAATAAACTTCATAATTTTAATTCTATTAAACTTTATAAACTAATTATACTTACTAAACTAATTATACTTCCTAATTCCAATTGGACTTGGACTCTAACAATCTCTACCTCCAAGTCAAATGGAATTAGTCTTCACAATTCACTAATTCCTGCAAAAGTCAATTTTCTCTTGGGTATTTCCTTGCACTCTTGATAGTTGATGTTGCCTCTTGCTTCCACTTGCATTCTTCCAATCAATGTGCTTCCTTTCAATTTATAGAGGTTCTTTGTACCAATCTTCTCACCCTTCATGATCACAAGAGCACCTGGGCTAACTCTCATGACTCTATCATGAATTGAATACTCATAACCCAAAGAATCCAACTTACTCAAGGAAATTAAATTCCTTTCAAATTTTGGAACATACTTGACTTCATTGAACACTTTTACTCGATCACCATGCAGCTTGATCTTCACTCTTCCAACACCTTCAACTTCTATCTTGTTTCCATTAGCTAGCTTAACTTTGTCTCCTTTCTTTTCTTCAATCACATCTAACTACTCATTTTTGAGCAAATATAGAATGGGTAAGCAGAATTCATTAACCACTCATCTTGTAATGGATCTTTTGTCTTTTCCTTATTATCATCCACATTCAAACATTCACTATCAATATCATCATCCATTGCAATTGCAGCAATTCCTTCTTTTTCTTTTTCGTGACTCTTCTTAAATTGTTTAAACTCCGCAAGATCTTCCTTCATCTTCATACAATGGTATTGAATATGACCCTTCTCATGACAGTAGTAGCATTCTCTATCTTCAAGGCCTACCTGTGGTCTCGAGCTCCACTTTCACTGCTACTACCTGTCTTTTTGAACTTCTCATCATTTAAGATAACTGCGGTAACCTCCTCCCCCTTCAAAGTCTCCTTTCCAACTGTTAGGACTGTTACCAAGCTTTTATAGGATTGTGGGGGAGAGATTAAAAGCAAGAGGGTTTTATCTTCTTTATCAACTTTCACATCAACACTAGCCAATTGGGTAATTAATTTATTAAAAATATTAAGGTGATCCCTCACATCAATACCTTCATCCATTCTGAGTTGGTATAACTTCTTCTTCAAGTACAAATAATTTGTGAGTGACTTTGTTATGTACAGGCTCTCCAATTTCTTCCACAAAACAACTGGCGAGGTCTCCTCCAAAACATGATATTTCACATCTGGAGCTAACGTCAATCTAATCGTACTCACAGCCCTTTGTTGAAACTCCTCCCAATCATCATCTTTCATGGATGCCGGTTGCTTCTCATTCAATGCTTTAATTAATCCTTGTTGTACAAGGATATTCTTCACAGTGTTTTGCCATAAACTGAAATTATTTTTCCCATCAAACGGCTCCACCTCAAATTTTGTGTTCACTATCTTGAATCACAGCTCTGATACCACTGGTTGAGAAAATCATGCCCACACAAAATAAAGAACACAAAATTTAATGTGGTTCGGCGTAAGCGTACTCTATCAACAAATTCACTATCAAAAAAAAGTAATTACAACCACTAATTATTTTTCTCACCATCAAAATCACTTAAACAAAACTCACGAAATTCAACAGTCCTCTACACTTTGTGAGCTCTCTACAATGCATTCCATATAATGGCTAACCAACTACACATATATATAAGTCACTAAAACCTAGTCCTTTTAAAACTGTAATTAATAAACTTCATAATACTAATTATACTTACTAAACTAATTATACTTCCTAATTCCAATTAGACTTAGACTCTAACACAGACCATCCAAATGTTTTACTTCGGTTGAGAGTAAATTTAGTTAACCTTAAACTATTAGATTAAAAAAACAAATAAGACAAACATGCAAAAAGAACAATGAATATGCTCCTCAATCTTTCCAGTGCCAAAGAAGGAAGTTTAAATGGCATACAGATGAGTAAATGTTATTACAAATGCTGGCCAAGCTTTTTTTCCCAAGAGGCATTATCCAATTCAAATATAAATTTGCATTCACATTTTAAATAGTTGAGTATATGCATACATTTATTTATTTAAGCAAGGATACAAAGAAATGCATATAGACCAGCCCACAAATGTTTCAGAAAGCAGCCCACAGATGTTTCAGAAAGATGCATCACACGCCATCATGAGAGAGAAGCTGAATCAAGAGAATCAGTTCACCAATGGAACAAATCACTCAAAGAAAAAAGGAGCACATAAGGACAATAGTTTTGTTAGAATCCCTCAATTAGTGTAAATCCCTTAATCAGTGTAAATTAGCTGTAAATTAGAATACAATTAGGAATCATTGTATTTATTGACTATTATGAGTTTCCTAGTTAGTCCTAGCCTTTGTATATAAATTAGAATGCTTGTAAATAATTTTAGTATGAAAAAATATAAAAGAAAATTTTTCAAAATTCTCTGTTTTCTACATGATATCAGAGTAGTGTCAAAATTTATTGGCGTGAACAGTATAGTTCTGGGTAATTTTTTTTGGGCCAAGCTTCTACGTCATTCTAGGAAGGGAGGTAACTGTTACCACCCACTTGAGGAGGAAGGACACCAGCAGATCGGCCTACGCCCAGAGTCCCGCCCCTGTCCGGTGAAGCGCGTGAGCTCACACGCCTCCAAAAGTCTCGCGTCATTCTTCACGCGCCGACACGTGCACCCTTTTTTTTCGGTGATTTCTCCCACCGCGCCTCTTGCCGACAACCTTCCCTGTCCGACGCGCCTCTGACCAACGTGTTTTCACACTTGGTTTGCACATTTATTTTTTTTTTTTGTACCTTCCGTTCCAGTTTCTTGCTTTCTGTCTCAGTACCTATTTCTTTAATTGAAAAATAACTGATAAAAAAAAGAAAGCCTCTGAAACAAAGGCTGAATTTGTTGGTGATAATCCCTCTTTACAAATTAGTCCTGTAAAGTTGGATGAAACTAATTATTTGGCATGATCTAAATCTTGTCTACTATTCATTCAGGCTAGAGGACTGCAGGGGTATATCACTGGAGATAGAAAAAAGCCAGAAAGTACTAGTTCTACCTACAGCCAGTGGGAGTCGGAGAACTCTCTTGTTATGTCATGGCTCATCAATTCTATGCAATCTCATATAGCTCGTAGGTATTTACTGTTGGACAGTGCAGCTACCATTTGGAGTGCTGTTTCTCAGACTTATTCTCAAGTTGGGAATGATGCACAAGTTTATGAGCTTAGGAACAAGGTTCATGGAATGAAACAAAGTGAGTTGACTGTTGCTCAGAATTATGCGGAACTGAATGGTCTATGGCAAGAGTTGGATTTCTATCAGGACTTTCAGGCTTCATGTCCAGCTGATGCAGTTAAGTTCCAGAAATTGGTTGAGAAAGAGTGCACATATGATTTTCTTACTGGGTTAAATGTGGAGTATGATTCGGGTCCAAGTGCTTCGTGAGGATCCTTTGCCCACCTTAAGGCAAACATACTCTTATGTTCAGCAGGAGGAGAGCAGAAGGAGTGTCATGATCAATTCTACAGCTGTTGATAAGGCCGGGCTGGCTGCTAACTCCTTACGAGAATAGTCATTTGGTCCATCAGATAAGGATCACTTGCATTGTGACTACTGTGGGAAATCTCGGCACACCAAAGAACAATGTTGAAAGCTGTACGACCGCCCAACTAAAGGGCGTGGAGGAAAAAGGGTGGGCTCTGCTAGATCACAAGCAAATGTATCTGACGCTGTGAGTGTTTCTGAAGATACTGCTATCACTAGGATGTTTTCCAATGAAGAGTGCAGACTGCAGGCGATTCCTATCACAGCTTGAATCACAATCCACTACAGTTGCCTCTTCTAACTTCGTCAACTCAGGTAATGTTTTTCTTGCCAATCATAATAATTCATTTTGGGTTATAGATTCTAAAGCAAACAAACATATGATAGGCTTTTCGAATAAATTCATATCCTATTCTCCATGTTCAGGCAAAGAAAAAGTCCGCATTGCGGATGGATCCTTATCTAATGTTTCTGGAACAGGTTCTGTTAAATGCACTCCTACTATAAGTCTTAGCGCTATCTTACATGTGCCTAGCTTTCCTATTAACCTTTTGTCTGTCAGTTCTATCACAAAAGCTCTCAACTGCAAAATTAAAATTTTCCCCACTCACTGTGTATTTCAGGAGTTGATAACAGGGAGAACGATTGGCAGTGGTAGACTGTAAGATGGGCTATATCTATTGAATGATTGTGTTGATCAGGCCATGTTGGGACAGTCTATGGGTGCTAAGGAAGAAATTATTCAGTGGCATAGGAGACTTGGACATCCTTCATTTACTGTTTTAGAGAAATTTTATCCTCTTTTGTTTAAGCAATACAAAACTGAATTGTTAGTATGTGATACTTGTGAGTTTGCCAAACATACTAGACAATCTTATCCTGCAATAAATAATAAGGCTTCAGTTTCTTTTATGACTATCCATTCTGATGTATAAGGGCCTGCTCAAACTGTGTCTTTATCAGGTTATAGATGGTTTGTTACCTTTATTGATTGTTGCAGTAGGTTAACTTGGGCATATCTGATGAAAAGGAAAAATGAAATATTTTCATGTTTTCAGCAGTTTCACAAAATGATTAGCACCCAGTTTGATGCTCATGTTAAAATACTGAGAACTGATAATGGCACTAAGTATATGAATGGAGTTTTTCAGGAATATTTGAAGTCACACGGAATTTTGCATCAGACTAGTTGTGCTAACATTAGTGCTCAAAATGGAGTGTCTGAGAGAAAAAATAGACATTTACTTGAGGTTGCTAGGTCTCTTACGTTTACAATGAATATTCCCAAACCTTACTGGGGGGATGCAATTCTTTTTGCTGCATATCTTATTAACAGAATGTCATTCCGAACTTTGGAGTTTAAGAGTCCTTTAGAGGTTTTGTAAGGTAAAAATTCATATATTGTTCCTGCAAAGGACTTTGGATGTGTTTGCTTTGTTCATCAGCTTAATGGGGGTAAGTTAGAATCTCGAGCCTTCAAGTGTGTCTTTGTTGGTTATTCTAGTACTCAGAAGGGGTATAAGTGTTACCACCCTCCTACAAGGAAATATTTTGTGAGCATGGATGTTACCTTTAGGGAATCTGAATCTTATTTCCATCCACCTCTTCAGGGGAAGCATAGGAAGAAAGAAAAGGTGTCTTTCCCTTTCCCTTCTTCTTTGTGCTCTCCCAACTTTCAACTTCAAAAGGAAAATCTGGGTCTAAAGCCTATACCTAATAATGATACTTAGGGGGAGTCACCTAAATCTCGAGGGAGACTGAATGGACCAGATTTGAGAATCTATACTCGGCAGAACAAGACAGATATAGCCATCGAGCAGGAGACTGCTGATCAACCAGAATCTCTGAATTCAATTCCTGAACATCCTGAGGTATGTGATGAGTCTCCTTTGGTTCCTGAAGAGTCTAATTTTAATTCTCAGTCTACTCTTCCTTCTTCTAATAATGATCTTGATATTCCTATTGCTCTCAGAAAAGGTGTTAGAACCTGTACTAAACATCCCATCTCTAACTTTATTTCCTATGATTCTTTGTCTTCATCCTATAGAGCCTTTTTATTGTCTGTTTCCTCTGTTTCTATTCCATAGGATTGGAAGAAAGCATGTCTTGATCTAAAATGGAAGGCAGTCATGGTGGAGGAGATGAAAGCTCTAGCAAAGAATAAGATATGAGAACTTGTTACTCTTTCACTAGGGAAAAAACCAATTGGATGCAAGTGGGTGTTCACTGTGAAACATAGAGCAGATGGTTCAATTGAAAGGCAAAAGGCTAGGCTGGTAGCAAAAGGCTTCACACAGACGTATGGGATAGATTACCAGGAAAAGTTTGCTCCTGTTGCTAAAATGACTACCATCAAAATTTTACTATCATGTGCAGTAAATCTTGAGTGGGATTTGCAGCAGTTTGATGTAAAAAATGATTTTCTACATGGTGATTTGGAAGAAGAAGTATATATGAAAATCTCTCCAGGGTTTGAGAATGGGAAGACCAAAGGAAAAGTTTGCAGATTGAAGAAAACACTGTATGGTTTAAAACAGTCACCTAGGGCATGGTTTGACAGGTTTAGTAAGGCTATGGTTTCTTTTGTATACTGCCAAAGCAATGCTAATCACACCTTGTTTGTAAAACACTATAGGGGTAAGATCACTCTGCAATGTGGATGATATTGTGGTAACTGGTGATGATAGGGAAGAAATGATTCATCTAAAGGAACAACTAGCAAAGGAGTTTGAAATCAAAGATTTGGGAAGGCTAAAGTACTTTCTTAGAATAGAGGTTGCCAGATCAAATAAAGAAATCTTTATTTCTCAAAAGAAGCACATACTAGATCTGTTGGAGGAAACAAGAATGCTAGTTTGTAAACCAGCAGAGTCTCCCATTGAGGCAAATCACAAATTGCAAGCTTGAGTTGGGGAATCTGTGAATATTGGGAGATATCAGAGGTTGATTGGCAGACTGATTTACCTTTCGCCAGATATAGCATATGCAGTGGGTCTAATGAGTCAGTATATGCATGATCCTCATGAACCTCATTTGGAGGCTATTTTCCGCATCTTGCGATACTTAAAATCTGCACCTGGGAAAGGACTTCTTTTCTCAAAGCATGGCCATCTTCAGATTAAGGCCTTTACAGATGCAGATTGGGGTGGATCTCTTGATGATAGAAGATCAACATCTAGTTACTGTACTTTTGTTGGTGGTAATCTAGTCACTTGGAGTAGCAAGAAGCAAAATGTGACAGCTAGATCTAGTGCAAAGGCTGAGTTTAGAGCAATGGCTCTAGGTATTTGTGAACTATTGTGGTTACGAAAGTTGATGGAGGAATTAAAATTGCTGGAAACTAGTGGTTTGTCCCTGTTCTATGATAACAAAGCTGCCATCAGTATAGTTCACAATCCAGTTCAGCATGATCGGACCAAGCATATAGAGATTGAAAGACACTTCATAAAAGAAAAAGTTGTCAATGGTTCCTTAAGTATCTCTTACGTAGGGTCGAAAGACCAGTTAGCTGATGTGTTCACTAAGGGATTAAGTTGTAAGGGGTTTCATACCCTAGTTTGCAAATTAGACATGTGCAACATACATGAACCAACTTGAGGGGGAGTGTTAGAATCCCTCAATTAGTGTAAATCCCTTAATCAGTGTAAATCCCTTAATCATTGTAAATTAGCTGTAAATTAGAATATAATTAAGAATCATTGTATTTATTGGTTATTATTAGTTTACTAGTTAGTCCTAACCTTTGTATATAAATTAGAATGCTTGTAAATCATTTTAGTACGAAGAAATATAAAAGAAAATTTTCCAAATTCTCTGTTTTCTACAAGTTTTATGCCATTCAAATAGAATCCCAAATTCTCTGGGGGTTAAACGGAATGAAATGATTCATAACAGCATTAATTATCTCAAAAAGAACAATGGAGCTTTTCTAATAAGGAAAATTTATTCTTCGGTCCTTGAGTTATGCCATAGCTAACACTTGCATCTCTAGTTTTTCAGAAATAGTTTATTTAACCCCTGATTATTGGTTTTGTCAACAAATAAGTTCATCCATTTTAAAGTAAATTTGCCATTAATTCAACAAGAGAAGACCAAAATACCCCTTTCAATTCTTGAGATGCCTCATCTGCCATGAAGATGAGGTATTCCCAAAACAGCGTGGTGTCATCCTTGAAGCCTCAACTTGCTCTGCAGATAGCTGAAAGTTCTTTTGCAGTTCATCTATAAATGCAAACCCACCTGTGTGGATGCAGAAATGCTCAAAAACCTGCTTGAAATTGGGAATATATGGCTTCCCTTTTGGGTTAAAGATTTTCCTGCCAATGAGAGGGAACAAAAACAAGATCTATTCAGATGCTGAAAGGACTAGATGCCCAATAGTCATGATGTTTGATTTTAAGGCTTCACCAGCTGCGGCCATCAAATATTTTCATAGATTGATCCCTTCTTTATCTTCCTCTTCATACACACAGCGGTAAGCTTTTTCATCTGCTCATTTCTGAGTTCAAACCACATGGACTAGCTAGTACTCGGCTCTCCAGCGCTAAGACCTGTGGTTCAATGCGAGAATTGCTGCACTGCCCACGCGAAAGAGGCAATTTGGAAGAAGCATAGCTCACTCGTTTCCTTGGTAGCAATTTGGTGTTATGATCTCTGTGCTAAACATAACTGCATTTGAATTTTGGATGCACTTGAAGAAGATTGTGAGCTAGGTCGATGGAGATTACCCCTGCACTGCCCCCAAGCCGGAAAGATTAAAGCTCTTTATGTTGCTTTCTGAGCTTGTATTTATTAATGATCATGACAGACAGAGATAGTGTTGGAGAGAAGAGACTTACGATGAGAATATCAATGTCTTTAGGTTTAAGGATTTGAGCCTTGTTTTCTTGAAAAGAGAATCATGGCAGAGAAGATAACAAGCTTAGCTTCTTCTCTTGCTGCCTCCAGAGTCGGTTTTGGAGGGATATAATGAATTGCATGAGGCAAATCTCTTCTCCGAGCCCAGAAGAATCCTCATTTGGAACTCAACAGAGAGACAGCAACTGAGGGGTAGGGAGGGATAAAAACAGGAGGGAAAGAGGGGGAGAAGGGGAAAAAAGGAGATAGAGATGGGGGGTATTATAGGAACAAAAGATTTATTTCTCATTTGACTTGTTTGACTAATGGAATATACCTGAATATACTTAAAAAAATTAATAGGACTAAGCCATTCAATGGAATCAAAAGTTGGGTACTAAATCAACTATTTCTGTATTATTTATTGCATAACTCAGGGACCAAAAAATAAATTTCCCTTCTAGACTTCATGAACGATAAAAATTCTTACAAACATTATAAGAAACACAATTTCTCTAACGCACATCACTGTAATGATCAAAGGTTCTTTCTACTAGTAAATTCATTCTATAGGAGGCAGGCCAATGTTCCTGTTTTCTAACTTCCCACCCTAAAAGCATCAATAACATGAACTTTAGTCAGCAAGATAGGAAGTTCTCAAACCATATTATCATGCAGAAAAGATACCTCATACTGTGACGCAGGAGATTTTAAATTCTCCATCATAGGGCCAAACCGCAGATTTTCGCTGCCCTTCACCTGGGAATGATCAAAATCTGAATGAACTGTGGAATCAGCTCCTCCCAATTTTTTTTTATTGATGTCTTCACCAAAATGGAGCTGGGAATACTTATGGCCCATTGTAACTCCATCTGCTCTCAAAGGTACAAAATGATAAGACTTCTGATTTCCATCTTTATCTTTTGCTAGTATAGAGGGGGTACCGAGAAGATCCTGGTCAATAAGAGAAACAACTTTTTGAACAAACTCTTCATGTGCTAATTTCTGAAAATATGACCAGTGCTTAGGCTCATGATTTTCCATGATTACACTCATGCCAGCTCCATCTTTGTGCATTGGACTAACACCTGCCTTATCCTCAGTAAGTATCCCTCCAAAGAATATTTCAGAAAGAAAATCACGAGTGAATCTGTCATTAATATCTATACTGATGTCTGCCTGTTTTGTTGCTGAAACACCAACAGGGTGTATTCCTCGGGAAATATCATTAGTTGAGCTCTCTGTCAGAGAAAATGGCTGAGAATGTCCAAGATTGTTACTAGCAAAATCCTTGCCTGCTATCTCACCCAATTTAGGCCCTGGGAGATCAGTCACAGGATCCTTGAGGTGCACAATAGAAGTTGCTTGAGATGCAGCAGGATTCCAAGATCCAGATTCTCCAGTTTCATCAACCAGGAATTTTTTCTGGTTACCTACAGTGTGATCATGGTCAGCCTTAAGCATAGCATCTCTGTTTCCAGAATCTTTATCATCCACATGATTTGGAGCTGCTAGCTTGAATCCATTCTGCAGAATATCTTGAGAATCAGACAGTGTCTTATTCATCCGAGAAACCGCATTTGCAAACTCCTTATACTTCTGGAGTTGGGCAAGTCCATTATTGATTTGTTGAGGATCTATATGCAAATGCAATGGTTTTGCAGTTGGCACAGGGTGCTCAGTATGGAGATCCAGATTACTTTGAATAAATTTTTCAGCAGATTCTGTAATTGTCTTCTGTTCAGATATATCAGAATGAGAATGAGAAATAAGAAACTGAGAACCAAGCGAATTGTCAGACATTGATAAACTATTCATCAGCTCTGCTTGATCTCGGGGTATCCTCTCTGAATAATAAACTCTCTGAGGAGTTACAGATGGTTGAGGTAGCTCAAATCTATCAAATTAGAAACAGAATCAGCACCACCCAGACCAAACGTACTACTAGATGTGGAACATTGATCATCTTCACATGATTTAGAAATCTGCACCTGATAAAGGGCATCTATAGAAGAAGAGACATTTTCAGATTCCGGGAGCTTTCCCTCATTTTTTGAGGGCAGAGAATGGATATCTTCTTGTGCAGCAATTGCAACTGATATTTCATTAACTGGAACAGCCTTTTCTTGGGGATGAGTTTTTTCAATTCCAACCTCATGCCGAACTGAACCTTCAGGTTTCTGCTTTGCTTCCTTTATTCTCTGAATTTTGCCCCAGAAAGCTACTACATGACTTTCCTCCATTTAAACCTCCTTGTTGATTCATAAACCCATGAACAGAGGTTGAATAGGGAATTTCTTCAGAAGGGGAGTGATTAGAAGAATTGTTCGGATACTGTGCCAGGAATTGCTGAGCTTCTCTATGATCCATCATCTGGCCATGATAAAGCTGTGGATGCGTTTCATATGCACTAGAGGAATTCTGAAGAATTGGTTGGGCAGAATGGAAATTGCTAGTCAATGGTGAAGTACTGACACCAAGAGAGACAGTTGCCACCCCACTTGTCTCTGTGTCAATAATTAATCCATCTAACTCACTTAAATTATTTCCCAAAGAGCTTGCCAAACCATGCACAATCGAGTTTTTTCTGGATCCCGGGTCCATGCCATTAACTGCAACTACATACTGAATCTCAGAATCGCCTTCCAAACTGCCCAAGCCAAACTAAGCATCCTCCAAATCACTCCTGGAGAACAGAAACATTATAAGTTTTTGTGATCCTTCTCTATCTTCAACTTCATTCCATTCCTCCATCATATTCTGCAGATTCTCATCACATGAAACAGAAACCAAGGCATCAAGATCCTCTCTAGGAAGCTGATATTTTATAACACAAGGTCATATATTGCTAAAGTTTTCTGCTTAAGCTCCTCCCATGAAATATCCCCTGATATACTTATAATGCGTGTTTCACCCCCAAAATACCTAAGCTTTCCATCACTAGGACAGGGCAGTATTGTACCACCAGAGCTGCAGAGAACCTTGGTAGACAAGCTATCAGAGGCCATTTAGAAGGTAAAACCATGTACAAATTCTCTACTTTCATATTCTGATGAAGTTTGTGGCACTGAATGGACTGAACCATAGTTGCTTCTCTCATTATACAAAGAGAAGTTTGTTCCCTCAATTTTGTTTTGACCTTTCTCTGCTAAAGGAAGCATTGAAAAATCTGACCCACTTTCAGACCCTTTATGACTAGCGCCTAAAATACCTTTTAGTTCCATATAACCTGGTGCATGATTAGGATCACTACAAGCATTTGGGATAGGAGGCCTCTGATGATGAACTCGATCGCACATAAATTCAAGAGCAAAATCCTCACCCGTCTGTATGGAGAAATTAAGTACAGGTTTAACTTCTGAAACATTTAGGTCACAAAGTCTCACATTAGTATTTCTGCTGCTCGTAGGGTCTATCAGAAATGCTTGAGATGCAGGATGGAATCCTTCACGTCCAGGTTCCCTGGCATTGTATTGATATTGCTTATGTGTATCTGATCGTTCTGTTGTGATATTGTTTGGATTCCTCTCCATTTAAACCAACTTGATTGGGATTTACCCCAACACAGTGAAGATTACATGAAACGGACATAAAAATAGCGCTAAAATATATAACAAATTACAAACTCCACCCACAGAAAAAGTCAGTAATAACAGTGAGACTCAAAAGATGAATTTGCCCACAAAAATATGAAAACAGGAAACAAGCTTCAGTTGGTTCCCAGTTCAAGTTGCCCTTAAAAAATATCCAAGCCCTTCAGCAATACTAAATTTGGTAAGGAGCGACAGCAATCAGAACACGGAAGTCTAGAATCTTAAAAGCATAATATGCTGCAAGTAGTCAAAACTGAGGAAGGATAGAAAAACATTAAAAAGCAGGGAAACATTATTTAAATACATTTAGTTGTGTTACTTCTCGTGTTATTGTGCCAAGCAAATAGATCACTTGACTTATCAGTTACTAAATCTTGCAGTTGACAGGTTTTAGTTCACGTCACGCCATATTTTTACCAAAATTTGGTAATTCTGTACCACACATAACAAGGCAAACAAAACGAGAAGTTCTTAACTTTGCGGCCGTAACACCGAGTAATCAAGACATGAACAACCACACCTGCCAACTCTAGACTGAGCATGAAAGCTGTAGCTAAAGACAAGATCATCTATGGAAAAACAGTCAAATTGTAACCAATAAGATAAAAAATTAGAACGAAAATGGGATAAATTAGTAGAAAACATATACCTGAAGCAAAAGAAAAACTGTGTGTTGGAGCAATTAGAAGTTTTGATGGAAGAAGGATTGCGTGAGGCACCAGCAGCAACTACTGTATAAAGGAGAGACTGTGTGCAGCATCAAAGAGATGAAATCATTTCTCTGTTTTCTAGCTTACTTTCCCCCATTCTCCCTCACTTTCTATCTCGTTGATGATTTGATTCTTTATGCTTTTGTCACAGTACTCATGAAATAAAATTGCTTTACCATGTCGGACGCTTGGCGCTAACAAAACTCGCCTGTTACCAAGTGCCTGTTTCGCATTGCTTTTAGAGTTCTCTTTCGGAATAAATATCGTTTTAAATATTATTGAAAAAATAATTTTAAAAAAATATTTTATTATTTTGATATTTTTATAATTAAAATTTATTAAATTTAATTTTAAATTATTTTTTAATACTTTTTAAATAATATATTTAAAAAATAAATTTTCTTAATAATAATCCGATGAATAATATTAAACAGATCCTCAACGGAGAAGGATTGATTGAAGTTACCAGATCGTCTCGCTTTTTTATATTTATTTGCTAAAGTGCCACAAGTATTTGTTTTTGTTTTTGTTTTTATTTTTATAACTAAAAATTATTTTGACGATTTTATCCGAATAACTAAGATACTATTATTTTTTCAAAAAAAAAAACTAAGATACTATTATAAAATAAGATAGATTACTAAAATAATCTTAATAAGAGGTAAATAAATAAAAAATATATATAAAAATATTATAAATATAGAAATACATTATCATTGACATATAATAGATTAATCTCATTCATCAAATCATAAGTTAATTGAGTGATTGTTTTATAATATAAGATGTCGGTATTTAAATCTTTAACCGTTCTATTCTCTTAAAAAAATTTCAATAGCAAAAAAAGAAATCATTAATTTAATTTGACTAATCAATAAAATGCTTTTATACAGGCATCAAAAACCCCTAACAAAATATATTTAAAAAAAAAAAAAAGAAAACAACCTTATACACCTTGCATAACGAGAAAACAAAACACCCAAAATGATTAAGTTTTGAATTTCTTTTTCAAATAACAAAAACCATTACAATTAAAATCTATAGACCTAATATAATGAGACAAAATAATTAAGTTTTTAATTTCTTTTTAAATATATGCAATCCTCAAATAATGGACTGCCAGTGTTGCGTCACATTCACTTTGAGGTTTTGTTACTGTGTCCTTTAGTTTGGGCAGCAGCTGTCGACATTACTCGCAATCGGCCGGCAATTTCAGTAAAGGATGGCCTGGCTGCAGGATTAGGGGCCCAACACTGCTCCATCAGCCTTTTCCATTCAGGATCACAGAAGCTTGGAATGGTTGGCCTCAATGTGTTATTTACAATTCCTCCTGCATAATCAGGAAAGCGTTTTACCAACTTATATGCAACTAGACAGTTTTTACATAAAAAGCAGATACTTATGCACATCCGGTTTCCTTGGAAAACCTTGGCTTTTCACATGTTCCATTTGGTAAATTTGTTAACAAACACATGTTGCGTGACTAGCTATACAAAAACTTATATTAGGCCAACTAACAAGTAACTGATCAATCAAAGAGTACTTTTGGTTTCCTCCTCCTTTTAAATGTAAATAGAGCAAGGTCTCTAATTCAAATCTCTCTGTTTAGTCATTTTGAGATTTATAGCCTTTATGGTTAGACAAAGAGCTATCTCCTACTATGCAGCCCACCAGTTGTTACTCAACCTATTAGATCTCTATTAAATTAAAAAAAATAATAATAATAAAAATTGAATACCCACAATCCTTGTGAGTTGGTTCGATTTGTTTCAGTATGCAAACAATTCCAGAATCATGTCATAATCATGGGATACAGGCAGAGAGAAGATGAAGAGTATCGCACCTATGATAGCACCATAGTGCATGTTGGCATACGGCTCCTCACCGGTGAGGATCTCCCACAAGACAATTCCAAAGGAGAAAACGTCAACCTGAGGATCAATAGATATATCAGTACCTAAAACTTAAGGGATAGAAGTCATGGAATAAAGGAGAAATAATGACCCTATATCAACCAAAGTCAAATTTCATTTCTTCATTAAGATTATATATGCAGGACAAATTTTCTAAAACTTACACAAAATTTCTAAAACTTACACTAGTTAGCAATTTTTCTTTACTAGAGCCTCTTGACAAACTATTAAAAAACCATACAACAACAACAACAACAACTAAGCTTTGATCCCAAATTAGTTGGAGTCAGCTATATGGATCTTTTTTCGCTATTCAACTCTATCAGACACCAAACCCATATCAATATCCAAGACTTGTAAATCATTTGATACTACCTCTCTCCACGTTCTTAGCCTTCCCCTTCCCCTTCTCCCTCCTTTCCCTACTAACCTACCACACTTCCATAGTAGAGCATCTTCTTATAAAAAACCATATAAGAAGAAAAAGTTTCCTTATGTACAACTGTGAAAATATATATCAGACAGACACCTTTACCTTTTCTGAGACCTTATTGCTGTTACCATTTAGCAGTTCTGGTGCCATCCATGGTAGAGTTCCTCGCACACCTCCAGAAACCAAGGTATTTCGCTTAATTTTTGACAGGCCAAAATCACCAACCTGGGGCATCCATTAAATAGTTTACAAAACTGCCAAATATTTGATGAGATTTTCTCTTGATCCTATCAGAAATTACCTTGCAAATTGGTCGTTGGGGATCTTTCAAGTTCACAAGCAAGTTGTCGCATTTCAAATCAAAATGCACAATATTCTTTGAGTGCAAATATTCCATTCCAAATGCAGCATCCATAGCTATTAGTAGCCGCTTCCGACGATCTAGATACCTGCAAGTTAAGATTGGAAGAGACAAGCAACAGAAAATCAGTGCATCAACTACCTCCACATGAAATTACAAACTACCAAGCACTCTGAAAAAAAAAATGAAAATCCACAATTCTTTCAGTGTTGCACTTCAGATTCTTCGTTGATTTTTTGCAACAAAACTTCTAATGCTGCCACAATTATCTTTACAGAATTTATAAATTTTAGGTCTAATGCCCAAAAAAAAGTCCAAACTTTAGCACATTTTTTTCAATTTGACCAAACCTTTTTAATTTTAACAATTTTAGCCCAATTAGAGAATTGCTTTCAGTTTTAGCCAACAGATAAAAATTAATATATAATTACTGATTGGAATTTTAAAAAAAAAGTAAAATAATAATTTTTCCTTTCCTCTACCACCACCCTAACAAAGAAAAAAAAATCTCCTCTTTTCTCTGTCTTTCTTCTCCCCCAAGGAAATCAGCCATGCTACATATATAGACTCGTTTGCTAGATTGCAATTGCTTTGAATAATTAATTCTTGATGTTCGACTTCGACCACAGTTACCTAGAACGCAATACTATCAGATCGTGGTACATGGTATGCAATATGCCACCTAAAAAAATATAGGATATGTGGAGGTAGGCTTAATTGGAACACTATGTGAATTATATTTATGTAGCATATTCATTTTTTTTAATTTTATTTAACATATTATATTTCTAAAGAATTAAAATAAGTTACTTAATATAATTAATTAATTAATATGAAATAAAATTAAGTGATTTTTCATTATTGTTATTAAAATAATATAATTTTAAATAATTTAAAAATATAATTAAGAATATTTATATTTTCTATAACTCTCACCTATCTGCCAATAAATTACTCAACAGTATTTATTGTATATTACTAAGATAAAAGGCTCCACCTAATCCCACTAACATAGAAAAAAGAAAAAAGAAAAATCAAGTACCCCAACGAAAAGAGTCTGCTGCTGCTTCTTGGTTCTTCTCTCCGTCGCTCTTTTCTCCTGCATATATCTTTTTTCCTTTCCTTATACTCCTTCCTTTCTTCTGGTTCTTTTTGACCAAAACTCCTATTTTGACGACCCGGATCGCAACCCCCAGCGATTTGGGACATAAGTGTACCACAAATCTGGTAACTATGTGTTTGACTCAATGTTAGGGATGCATGGCCAGAAGTGGAAATACTTCACTCCAAGTGCCCAAGGCTTAAACCTTCGAAGTTAGTAGAGTTTCATGGAATTTGTAGGGGAATATATGCTCAGCCAGATGGGATTGCGCTTTTACTTGACTGATTCTGGAGTAATAGGCTGCCCAAGACTTGCCTAAGTTTTGAGGTCCAGGGTTGCAAGAGGATCACTGAAATGAGGACGAATAGATTGGTATCCATTCTCTAAAAAACCTTGATTGGCATCCATCCTCAATTGCATGCTCGGGCTCTAGAACCAATTCAAGGCCAGGGCACAAAGATTTGTGTGGGAAAATGTTGAACAGATTGGAAGGAGGACCACTGGTTCAGATGAATCTGCCGCGCTTGAGCATTGTCCATCAGAAAAGAGAGGAGATATGAATGCCAAAACCAGCTGCAGGTTCCCCAGGGTTGGAGGGGCATAGAAAGGAGGAAAGGGCTACAGGGAGAGAGACGCGAAAGGCAGGGGAAGAGAGGGTGACAAAAGGGAAATTTTTTTTTTAATTTCCAATTCGTAACAAAATATTTTTCCTTATTTCAATTTTGATCAATTGGCTAAAACTGAAACTAATTTCTCAAATCAGGCTAGAATTGCCAAAATTAAAAGTTTTGGTCAAAATTTAAAAAAAATATATATTTAACTTGAGCCAGAAGATGCCAAAGTGAAATTCAAGAACTATATAAAATTATAAATTCAGCATTTACCTGTCCTTCTTAAGTAAAACATGCCTAAGAGAACCATCAACCATGTACTCTGTCACAGTAGCCAAAGCCCCTCCAGGTCCATCTTGCACCACGCCATAAAATGCTACCACATTTGGATGTTGAAGCTTAGAAAGGATTTCAGCTTCCTTCCAAAACTCTAATGTCTGAGTATTAAAAATGAATATAGATTACTAGACATCACATTAAGACGAGAAAGGGGGAGAGGTAAAATGGATATTAATATTAAACAATATACTTCAACTGAAACAAAATAAGACAAGTTTTACATTTTTTTCCTTTTTTTTATTATTGACTGACTTATTTAAAAAGATACAAGAGTCGATGAATCAAAAGCAAGAAACAATTATTTATTAATTAAAATTCTTTATTCAATATTTTCTCCTTGCTAGGCTTTTTATCAATGATGGATTGTGTATGATAAAATGGTTCACATTTAGCTAAGTAGCAAATAGTTATTTTTAGGAATAAAATGTGAATGCATCTCTAGATTTGAGCAACAGGTACCAATCTCTCTTCCTCTGATGAGCGACCAGTGAAACAGATCTTCTTTAGCCTCTTAATGGCAACATCTGATCCCCTCCATTTTCCATAGTATACAGTCCCAAAAGTACCAGAACCCAGTTCTCTCAGCTCTTCAAGATCTTCATTTTTTATGACCTGCTTTACATATCCAAATAAAAGAACTGAGCAGACATATTGCTTTGGTTAAAAACAAGTAAAATTATGTTGAAACTGCCAGATTCAAAGACCAAAAGCAAGTAGTAAGATCAATGCAAACTTATCTATATGCAGGTTCTGCATGTGTATCACAGAAACCCAATGCTTTCTTTTTGTGCGCATGTGGTTGTGTGTCAAATTATGTGTGTCAAATTATGCAACCACTGATTTGGAAAGAAATAGCGTTGAATGGAAGATACTAAATCGTAAGAAGATTAAAAATTTCTTCAATGGCAATGCACAATTTTTTGAATCCAAAAGGAGGAGTTTATGTGATGTAACACGAAATAAGTAAATGCTGTTAAAAACACAAGGGCAAGTAAGATTTTTGTCTCCCAAGACTCATTGCCTCATTCACATATAAATCCTTCAGTTGAACAAGTAGATAAATCTCCTTACGCAAACATACACACACAATTCATAGCAACTGGTTTACAAATGAAATCAAGAAGACAAATTGCTGCAGCATCATGAGAGGAAAACTGAATCAAGAGAAATAAATTCAGTAATGTTACAGGACAATCAAAAACCAAAGCAGCACATAAAGAGAAAGCCCATTTCTAATTCTATGCCCTCTTCTATACTAGTAAAGCACCCAGATTGTCCTGGGATAAACAGAAGGAAATGACTCAGAAAACGTTAATAATGTTGATAAACCAACAAAGCTTTCCAATCAAGCTACACAAGAAAATATCATGAATCATAATTGCTTCCTTTCTTTCTTTCCAATCAATGAGTGGTTCACAGCTAGATAAACCTATGATTCCTCGCCTCACCTTTCCTTTCAAATTTGCACTCCACTCACCTTCTAAAACACCACCATACTCAGAGAATGATATGAGCTGCAGCAACTTATTAGGGAAGGGCAAAACTAACTCAGCTGTTGCGAGCTTAGGAGGGAACTTGGCCAGGTTTTTCTACAGAAGAAATTTACCTTTCTATCACAGGGTATAAATTTTCATTGCAGTTTTTCATCTGCTGAATCTGGACATTCCCAACAATCTTTCCAAAATTAACTTTGACGTTTTCCCAAATGTTCAAAATCATTGTTGAAGAGACCATTGTACTTTATTCAGTAGCTAATAACTTGGAAACTCATATTTGATACCTAATTAATGCAACACACACAGAGACACATATATATATAGTACACCAGTATTTGAGTTGGAATTGAACAGGGTTTTGTATCAGCATGATACAAATAGTTAGCCTGACATGAAGAACAACTACTTCAGCTGTTTTCTTCCTACATGCATATTTAAACTATTCACTTGAAACTGATTTTAGAAAAAGAAAGAAAAGGATAGATAATGTGAAATAAAATGAAACCCACAGCTGAATATACTCATTTTGATCCCATGATTTTTCTAAAAATGAGATAACAGTCCATTTGGAAGACCCATAATGCTGATAAAATCAAGGGCTAGTTTCAATCTATCAGCATTTGCAACAGAGTTTGCAGATAACATGACTCAGGAAGAAAATAATTGAAGGAAGACTCAGGAAGAGCACTTCACTTTCTGAATTGAATCAATTGTCATTTTCCTTCAATAGCTCAGTAAAATTTGAAACTTCTATGAATTAACATTTTAACCACAACTAAAGATGGTTTCATACAAATATGACAGTGAGAGAAAGAAAGAGGAAAGAGAAGGGTTTCTATGGAGGTAAGGACACTTCATATATACGGGAATCATACCTGAAAAGTATTGATGTCAAAATCTACCAGAGATGGATCAAGAGGAGGTAGGCGTAGGCCAGCATTCCTACTTTCCAACTCAGCACCCTACAAGCATCAATGTAAAGTGAAATTCAATTATCAGGCCAGGAAATGATTTCTCAGGTCAAATTACCATCGAGAGTATACCTCATAGCATGAATCTGGTGACTTTAGGTTCTCCATCATAACATCAAATTGCATACTTTCACTGTTTTTCACTGGAGAATGAACAAAATCTGAAAGCATAGTAGATTCAGCTCCTACCATTTCTGGTAAATTTTTCTTAATGTCTTCACCAAAATTGATTTGGGAATACTCATGGTCTATTGACATTCCATCAGTTGTCAAAGGTGTTCGATGATAAGATTTCTGATCTCCTTCTTCAGCTTTTGAAATTGCAGATGGAGTACCAAGACGATCCTGGTCAGTAGAAGAAGCATTTTTTTGAACAAACCCTTCCTGTGCCAACTTCTGAAAATATGACCAGCGCTTGGGCTCATGATTTTCCATGTTCACACTCACGCCAGCTCCATCTTTGTGAATTGGGTTAACGCCAGATGTATCCTCAGCAGGTATCCCTCTGGAGAATATTTCAGAAAGGAAATCACGGGGGAATCTGTCATTAATATCTATACTGATGTCTGCCTGCTTTGCTGCTGGAACACCAGTAAGGGTTATACCTTTTGAGACATCTTTAGTTGAGCTCTCTGTCCCAGAAAATGGCTGAGAAGGTCCAAGATTGTTTTTACCAGTGAAATCCTTGCCAGTTGTCTCAACCTTTTTAGGCTCTGAAAGATTAGATGCAGGATCCTTCCGAGGCATGACACCAGTTACTTGCCGCACAGCAAGATGTCCAGATCCAGCTTCTCCCATTTCCTCAATCAAGTGTTTCTTATTTATACCTGTAGTGTAATCTTTATCATAGTTGGCCTTAAGAACACCATCCCTGTCCAACACATCTTCAGAATCAGAAAAATTTTTGTTCATCTGAGACACTGCATCAGCGAACTCCTTGTACTTCTGAAGTTGAGCAAGTCCATTATTGATGGTTTGAGTGTCTGCATATGATGTTTTTGAAGTTGATGTGGAGTGCTCCGAATGGGAAGCAAAATTACTTTGATGCAACTTTTCGACAGATTCTGCAATTGAAGTAAGCAACTGAGAACCAAGAGAGTCATCAGACTTTGATAACCTATTCAGCAACTCCGCTTGCTCTCGTGGTATTCGTTCCGAACGATAAACTCTCTGAGGAGGCACTGGTGGTTCAAAGTAATTCAAATCAATCAGATTGGAAGCAGAATCAGCATGGACTGGACCAAATGTACCATCAGATGTGGAACATTGATCATCTTCACTAGATTTAGGAACCTGGAGTGAATTCACAGCATCAACAGAAGAAGAAACCTTTTCAGGTTCTAGATACCTTCCCTCATTTTTTGAGGGCAGAGAATGAAGATGCCCTTGCGGTACAACTCCAACTGGTGCTCCATCAACTGGAACAGCATAAACTTTTTCTACAGGATGAATTTTTTCAGGTTCACTCTCTTGCTGAACTGAACCATCAAGCTTTGGCTTCTCCTCCTTCACTAATGTCTGTGAATTATGCACCTGAAAGCTGGTACCTGGACGTCCTTCATTCAAGCCTACTTGTTGATTTATAAGCCCATGGAGCGGCACTGAATGAGCAGTTTCTTCAAAAGGAGCATAATTGGAAGAATTGTGATGGTTGTGCAGCAGGAACTGCTCATTTTCTCTGTGATCCATCAACTGGCCATGATAAAACTGTGGGTGGGTTTCGTAGGCATTGGAGGAACTTTGAAGAAAGGGCTGAGCAGTCAATGGTGAAGCACTGATTCCAACTGAGACAGTTGCAACTCTACTCATCTCCCTGTCAATATTTAGTCTATCTAACTCATCTAAATTATTTCCTGAAGAGCTTTCCAAACCATGCAGGGTCGAGTTTTTTCTGGATCCCACGTCCATGCCATTAACAGCAACTACATACTGAATCTCAGAATCACCCTCCACACTACCCAGGCCAAACTGAGCATCATCTAAATCACTCATGGAGAATAAAAACATTCTAAGCTTTTGTGATCCTTCTCTACCTTCAACTTCATTCCATTCCTCCATCATATTCAGCAGATCCTCATCAGATGAAACAGAAACCAAGGCATCAAGATCCTCTCCAGGAAGTTGATATTTTATCACATGTGCTTGGTCATATATCGATATAATTTTCTGCTTAAGCTCCTGCCATGAGATGTCCCTAGTTATACGTATAATGCGTGTGTCACCTCCAACATACCTGAGCTTTCCATCACTAGGACGAGGTAGGATTTTTCCACCAAAGCTGCAGAGAACTTTCATCTTTCCAGTCAAGCTGTCAGACGCTCCTGAGGAGGTATAACCTTGTATAGGTCCTTGACTTCCATGACCCAATGAAGTTCGTGGTACTGACTGAACTGACCCATAGTTGCTTCTCTCCTCATGCAAAGATGAGCTTGTTCTTTCAAATTCTTTTGGACCTTTCTCCACTATGGTGAGCATTGATATATCTGATCCACTTTCAGACCCTGTATGACTAAAGCCTAAAATGCCTTTTAGTTCCATATACCCTGTTGCATTATTGGGATCACCCGCAGCATTTGGGATAATAGGCTTCTTATGATTAACTCGGTCACGCATAAATTCAAAAGCAAACTCCTCGCCTGTTTGTATGGAATAGTTGAGTACAGGTTTAACCTCTGATACATTTCGGTCAGGAAGTCTCATATTATTATTTCTGCTGCTTGTAGCATCTAGCATAAATGCTTGAGATGCAGGTGGGAATCCCTCATGTCCAGATTCCCTGGAACTGTATTGAAATTGTTTACATATGTCTGATTGTTCCATTTTAATATTGTTCAGGTTTCTCTCCATTTAAATTGACGTGATTGGGATTAACCCCAATGCAATGAAGATTAAATGAAACATGCATTTGAACAGCCCATCAAATACATACCAAATTACAAACTTTGCCCGCATGCAAGGTCAGTAACCACAATGAGATGCAGAAAAGATGAGTTTGCCCAAAAATACTGAAACAGGTAAGAAGCTTCTGTCACTTTCCAGGTCCAGATACCCTTTAAGAGATCTTCAATAGCTTCAACAGCAACTCTAAATATCGTAAGGTGTGACTGCAATCATAACTCAAAGAAGTCAATAATCTATAAACCATAATATCTTGCAGGGATGACAAAACTCATGAAGAAAGCTTCATAAGAACACAGAACTACTAATAGTAAGAAAACCAAGAAGTAAATCAAAGACACATTACGGTTGCTTGCATCATCAAATATTGAAAAAATTCAGATGATTCAACTTAAACGCACAAGTCTAAAAAAAATACCCCAAATATGAGCTACAAAATCCATTTAAGCAATAATAAGAGGTAGCAAACAAGCCATCAAGACCCAAAATCAAGGCGTTCCAACCACAAATACTACCTAATCAAGCTGGATGCCAGCAAGTTAAGCAATGATATGACATATCACCATTTACTTTGACCAGATATCCAGATGGTGGAAGCATGATTAACTATTGGAAATCTGAGCAACTTTGCTTTATAAAACTTATCTTCTGCTATTGAGCCAAGTAGATCATTCTGCCTATCAATTACCGCTAAATCTTAAAACTCACACATTTTAGTGCATGTCATGACATTTTACCAAATTGAGCAGTCAGCACAAAAGACACACCGACAGAAAATAAAGTGCATCCACAAGCCAAAAGCAACATGAAACCACAGGTACTGACTGACCAATGCAGTATTGGACAGCATGTTCCTTGACTCCTATACACAATCAAAGAGATGAACAATTACACCTACTTATTCTACACTGGCATAAAAGCTGAAGTCTGATAATGATAAATACTGAAATTTTAACCTCTATGATCACAATCACAAATATTAAGAACAAACAATTTCCCACCATTTGTTTCCTAGCAACAGAATCACCTATAATTCAAAAATCGATCAAAAAGTAAGCAAAAGAGTTGCATACACCTATACACATACTTCGTTGACTTACCAGAACCTAAAAAAAATAAAAAAATAAAAAAAAAAACATATGGCTCCTAAAACGAAGCTAATAATAAAAAAAATACAGTACATCTCACAGATCAATGGCTAATCAACAAAAAATCCACAATAAGAACTTGTAGAAATAAGAAAGAAAAAGTAACATATACCTGAAATGAAGAGAAACGCTAAGTATTGAAGCTAGTATGAATTTTTGGTTCAAGAAGGATTCCGTGAACCACCGAAAGCAATTATTGTATATAAACAAGAGTCGCTGTTTAAGCTGAAATCAAAGTAAGATAAATATACCTCTTCATTCACCCTCATATTTTCTCTCATTTTCCCTCAATTTCTACCTCTTTCATAATTGATTCTTCTCCTTTTTTCTTCTTTTTAAACTTCTATTGATGCGAATTTCAAAGTTTTTAGGACAGCATTTCTCTCTTTTCTAACACGCTCTTCTCTGCCGATAAATTCTTCTGCTAATAGGCTAGTCGAAAGGAAACTGTTTAAGTTACTAGATTGCCCCAACTGTTTTTATTTTATTTACTTGAATGCCATTGATGGTTCTCTGTTTGACTATTATTATTATTATTATTATTATTATTATTATTATTATTATGGTGGCTGGATCTAGTGTTTCTCAACTGTCCGGCCCAGTTTAATTTTACTAAATTTATAATTAAATTTCATTTTATATTAATAAATTAGGCTTTATTTCAATAAAACTAATATTGTTTCATTTTTTATAATTATTAAAGTAATTGTTTTAATTCAATAATGCAATATAAATTAATTAAAAAAAAAATACTAAATACAAAAAGGATCGTAGCTAGTTAGCCACGAACTCACATCAATGCAACAAAAATAAGGTAATGTCTCATCATGTTCACGAGTAATTTTTTCATTTATATTTTCATAACTCTGTTTCAATCAATTTATTTTTAATTTAAATTAATTTTAAAATTTTGAAAATAATTTTAACATCCTTCAGTTAAATAATTCATAATTTCCTTTTTTTTCATCTATAATTGGGGACTAAATAATTTTTTTTAAATATTTAATTTATATAAATATATCACGTCGAATCACCACATCTTGGCAAAGTATCAATAATCTCACAATTGTCCTTATTGGGGGGATCACATTTTACATGCCCCAATATCACATCTCTGGTACAAATTAATGATCCTTTAATCCTTCAAAGGGAAGGAATACATACACTTCTCATGAGTATTTTGACCTTCTTATTTAAAAAATTTCAGACGTGTAATTTAATCAAAGCTGCTTTTAAGCTTATCCCCACGGAATATATATATATATATATATATATATATATATATATATATATATATATATATATATATATATATATGATGTGCTCAATCTTATCTTTTATTACATTTTTTTAATATATTATAAAATTACATGGATTGTCATTCTTTCATGAAATTTAATTTATTCTAATGAAATTGAAATTAAAAATTCATTTCGTATATACGAAAATTGAATATCTCAAATAATTAAATATATAAATGCAAATAAATCATTGAACTCCAAAACTAATAACCACTTTATCAAGTTCTTGCTTGTAAATTTGGATGTGATCGATGGAGTTTGTTGGTAAAGCAAAAAAATTGTTCTTAAATTTTTTTTTTTTTTAATAAAGTCTAATAAAAAATTGAGAAGTAATATATAGTGGTGGATGATTAAGGATACTTGTTTTGTCCATCGTCTTTTGAATCTATAGCAATTTACAATATGCCAAAGGCTTTAATTAATAAGGTCGGTTCCCATCACTCTCTTGGTGTGTCAATTGGACTGCGACTATCTATATTTTACTTCGTAGTCAGTAGCATTTGCTCCATGTATTGTGTGCTTTTATAATTATTTTGTGATTTTAGATGTATTACGGAACTGATTTCAATTGTAAATATAAGAGTTGGTGAAATATGAGATGAGTTTATTTGATTTAAATTAAATGTTATTAATAAATTAAAATTAATCAATTAATTAATTAATTTTCATTAAACTCTTGATAAAATGCGTGAAAAAATTTATATTCCAAGAAAGCCCTTAATTTTTATATTAATATCAATCTTATTATAATATTCTAACTAGTGCTGTGATTTGAAATAGTTATCATATAGTGGTATTATTTTTATTATTAACATAAATAAATTTTAGCATTTATCTAAAATTATTTATTGTTTTGTGATTGAAAGTCTTTCTAGCATTATTATTTGAATTATTATTGAAATTTTTTTTTAATTATTTTAGCAATAGATTATTAAAATTAATTTTATATTAAATTTGATATATTTTAATTATAAAAACGATAAAACATTTAAATAATTTATTTAAACTGTTTTTTTAATAATTTTAAAAAGTAAATATTTTTTAAAAAGTAAGTTTCTATATCTTTGATCATACCATATGGGGCATGTGGATCTAAAAAAAGGTGTTGAAAAATAATATATTCAAATATATATATATATATATATATATATATATATATATATATGAAAAATATGTCAAATCCAAAGGGTTTCTAAATTAATATACAACTCTATGTCCTTATTAAAAAAAAAAAAAAGAAAATAAAAATTGCGGCTCAAAGACCTTTTTAAAATTTTTATTTTGTTTTCTTGCTAAGTCCACTTTTTATTTGGCTTTTTCTATTTCTCTATAATTTTCTATTTTCTTACTATGCTGCCCAAATCATGGATTTTGAGCCACCTCTTTTGGAGTTTAGTCCATTTTCTTCAAGGACTTTTCATCATTTATGCAATTATGTCCATTTCAAATTTGCCATTTTTCCTTGTGAATTTTTGGGGCCTCCGATTAATGTATAACTCTAAATCATAAAAAAAAAATTAATTAAATAATTAGTCTATCATATATTATTAATATATAAAATTACGAATAAAGATTCTTAAAAAAAAAAATAATAAAACATTGATTAATTAATTTTTTACATCACGCAAACACGATTGATCAAACTGAAAAATATGAATTAAAAAGGCAATTCAAAGCAGCACAATGAAAATTGATAGATTTTGTTCAACCACATTTTAATGGATGCAAGACGTGACCACAGAAATGATAATGCTTAGAATATTCATAAAAATTATTATATATAATTAGAATTTAATACTTAAATTCCTCTCAAATTTACTATTAAAAAAAATTATCTCAAATTATATTAAATTATTCATGCTCATTTTAAATTTATTATTATAATTTGAATAATATTTAAATTCATTTAATTTTATATATTTTAATTAATATATAAAATACATTTTATTAATAATTTATATATTAAAATTTAATAATTATATAAAATATTTGTATTACATTTATTTAAAAATATTGTTATATTATAATATTTAATTCGTTATCATACCTAATCATATATCGGGTAAAATCAGAAGTATGGATTGGAAGAAGCGGAGAGGGTCGCAGATGGGCTTAATCCAATTCTAAATCAGAATTAGCAAATTCATTTCATGGAGCGGAGAGTTTTGAACTATACCACAGTAATAGATTTTAATTTGATTGTGATGGTTTCGGTTTAATCTTAATTTTAATTCAGAAATAGTTTTGATTTCATTTTAATTTCAGTTTGATTTTATATTTAAGCCAAAATTATAAATCATAATTTCATAATGATTTTACTTGGAGAATTATAGCGATTTTTTTTAATTCTATATCATTATAATATTAAGTTGAAGATTATTTGCAAGTTTTAACTTGCTTTTACATGTTTTTCCGTCGTAACTTATAAAAATAAAAACAAAAATTTTAAGGAAATGGCAAATAAGGACAGAGAAAACCCACATGCATCGCTTCCATTCATCTATGTTAAAGATATGGCCGCCAAAAATATTTGAGAGAGTCTCGGAAATATGGAAGGAAAACGAAACGCTAATCCACAGAAAGGAAAATGTTAGGACTCAGATGTTTCCCGCAATCAAATTACTTGAAAAGAATCTGCAAAAACGTCACTAACTGTCTGAGCAACAGCACTATACCTCTCCCAACCCCAAATCCTACCCGTTGCTTCTCATCTAATCTCTCCTTTCTCTCCCAGCCTATTTCTAATATTCACCAAAATCGAAAATTCTATGCTACTCCTACACCTACTTCCAATATTACAACATCCTCAATTGAATTTCCCCTTTCAGGTGCCTTTTTCCGTCGCTCTATGCGCATTTTACTGTATAACTAGAGCTGGGTTCGATTAGTTTATTCAAAGTTTTAGTCTTTTAGGCTTATGTTAATGATGGTTTAATTACAGGTTTAGAGGATAATTTGGTGGGTTATGTTTTGGGCAAGAAGAAGGCAACGGAAGTAGCCCATTCGTAGGTACCTTTTCTTTTTTCCCCTTCTAATTTAGCAATATCAAGTCATAACTTCTCTTCATTTTATTGTTATTATGTTTTTGTAATCCAGGGTATGGAAGCATGTGGTGGAGAAAGGGGACACGGTAATAGATGCCACTTGTGGCAATGGCTATGACACATTAGCCCTGCTTAAAATGGTGGCTGATGAATCAGGCACTGCTCGTGTTTATGGAGTGGACATCCAGAGAGATGCTTTAGAGAATACTTCTTCTTTGTTAGATGAAAATGTCACTCCAAAGGAGGTAATTTTATTCTCTTCTTTAATTTAATTTAATTTAATTTAATTTTTACGCGTTGTGTTATTATTAATCGCATTTGTAGTTATATGACCCAAATTAGTTGTCATTAGCATTTATTAATATTTTTTTTGGGTTCTTGTTTTGGTCTTTTGAAACAGCAGAGAACTAATCAATCCTATTTTATGTTAAGACTTTCTTTGATTAGCTATAATCACGTAGTCCTTAATGAAACTCAACTTTATGCAGAAAGAACTTGTCAAGCTCTTTTCCATCTGTCACGGTAGAATGGAAGAAATTGTTCCTGAAAATAGTCCTGTAAGGTACTCATTGTACTCAAGTTTGTATTTGTCTTTGGCTCTTTGCTATTTTGTTGTCTTTACAAATGAAGATATCATGTGCGTTATGGAGACTGTTGATCCCAAAATAATTTGATAAAATTGAACCTCTTTAAATTTTCTTTTCTTGCCGTCTTCTTTCCTTTGAACCTCTTTTATGAGTCTCTTCTTCTTGTTGTAAACTCAACAGTCCGAAGTTTCCTTTACTAGGAAGAAGGAAGATCTTTTCCTTCAGCGTTACTGCTGGTTTTGATTGAAGAAATCTAATGCTGTGGGTTTTATTAGGCTTGTTGCATTTAACCTGGGCTACCTTCCAGGAGGTGACAAAGCTCTAACTACAGTTCCAGAAACAACCATGTTGGCATTAGAGGCTGCAAAGAGGATCTTGGTACCTGGAGGGCTCATCAGTGTGGTTGTATATGTGGGACATCCTGGTGGAAGGTAAATATTTTGTCTGCTTGATTCTCGTTGCTGTCTCAACTATTTACTCATACTATACATCTGTTACTTCGCTCTGGTGCTTGAAACAAAAAATAAGCTTGATTAGTTGACTTCAGATTTTGTTGCTTTTCCATCAAGTTTTTATTTCTGTATGATGCGTACCTAGTATGAATCTTAAGGAGAATTCAGCTCTTCAAGTCCATGACATGGGAATCGTTTGATCATGGATTGGTAATCATTTGATAATGGATTTGTATGTTTGCTATTTTACATGATATTATTAGTGTGTTTTGAGAATTGATTATAGTCATTCAAAATGAAGTTACATAAATTTAGAAAATAACCTACTTATCACTGTGGTTGCAATTCATAATGCATTCTGATGGAGTTTGATATAGCCTACACCATTTATCTGGAAAATGTTATTGTTCTGTTTCTACGTACATCATTTCTTTTGCCTTGTTCTGTTATTATTGCCAATTTCATTTTGGAGATTATATCTTTTGTTAACTGGTGTGAAGAGTATGTATCTTTTGCTTGTACCATCCAGGGAAGAATTGGAGACAGTTGAAAGTTTTGCATCTGGATTGTCAGTTGACGACTGGATTTGTTGCAAGCTCCAGATGTTAAACCGACCTTTAGCACCAGTATTAGTATTCTTATTCAAGAGGTAAAGCAACACTCACCGTGATAGTGATGTTACTGGTAGTAAAAATTTTTTGTAACTTAGGACCTTTGTGACACTGAGCAATCGTTTTTCTCCTTTGCTTTGTATTTTCTCTTCTGCCCCTTATTCTTGACAAGTGTTCCAACAAGAAATATACTTGGTACACAGATTTTAAGGTTTATGTTGTGGTATATGGAGCGTAGACAACGCAATATTGAGAGGGGGGGATGACCAATGTGACGAAAAGGGGAGATTTGATGTACAAAAATTCATTGACATGACTAAGAAGTTAGGATGTTTTAGCATCTGTGTCAAAAGACATAGGACGATCGCGATGGGACTCGAACCCACAATCTCCCGCTCCGGAGGCGAGCGCCTTATCCATTAGGCCACGCGATCATTTGGTTATTATATTCCTTCAGAAAGAAAATACCGAAAGAAGTTCTGCCCACTCTGCAAAACGGTATTTCCCTATCTAATGCAATTAATCGAGTGTATTATAGGCAAAATAAATAAAAATATATTCAAAAAATGTATGATTTTTTAAATGGGTCGAATTTCTTTGGTGGGATAATTTAATTGGGCCAGACAAGTTTCCAAGTAACTAAACAATAAAAATAGAATTAAATAAAGCCATATGCTCCACATCTAAACACATGTTTGATTTGTTATAAAAATGAAATATAACATAGTTATTGATGAAAAAATGATTTATTCTTGATGTGGCATAGACGAGAGTTACCTGTAAAGATAAATAAAACTTAAAATGTAACGCTTAACTTGTGTTTACTTTTGTAATGAATTCGATAATTAAAGGTTTGATTTTGAAAAAATTATTAGAAAGAAAAGAATTTTAAAAAATTCTTATATAATTATGCATGAATTTTATATCTTTTAAAATGAAAAATTTTTAAAATTAAAATAAATCAAATTTTTTCATTCTAAATATGAGAATTAGTAAAAAAGAAATCAATTAAATTCTTGTAAAATTTTACATTCCAATTAAGGAGAAAAAGTTAAGCGAAAGATAAATTCATTAGACTTAAAATTAAATATTAAGACATTACATGAATCGTGTAATATATAAGTGATAATTTTAGTAGAATAATATTATAAAGCATATATATCAGTAATGATTGAATTAACTTAAGTAATTTATATTAAATCGTAGTAAAGTTATGAGTATGTCAGGATATTTAGAATATGCCTATATTAATGAGAGAGAGAATTTGTGTTTGATATGATCCATTGAATCATAAGAACACATGTCTTGATTTTTGTATTTAATATATAAATTTAGATAAAAATAATTTTTAATTTTAAATATAATTCTTAATATTATCTTTATTTACTTATTTTAAAAACAAAATTAAAATAAATTTTGTAAGACTTAGACATCCAATTTTCACTTTCATTCCACTATAAAATATGCCACGAAGCAAAACAAAATAGCTCTTGGAAGAAGAAATAGTGAAATAAATTTCCTTAAAATGACTAAGCTACATCTTTATTCCCCATCCTTGTTTCTATTATTTGCCTAAATTTAAACTGAAAAATATGCTAGGTGCCTCAAGAAAAGGAAAAAAAAAAAAAAAATTCCATGCATCTCATCAAACTCCAAAAGAATATTAGAAAAATGAGCTCTTAATTTACTAGGTGCCTCAAGAGGATGATGAAGTCCTGGTCTTGTATCGATACAGAATCCGCTTCTTCTTAAATGCTCCATTTTCAATGGTAATCACTACCTTTCCAGGTTCTTTATTAGTGAAAGAATTGCGAACGGTACCATCCTGCCAAGTTATCCTCCTTCCCTTTTGAACGATTATGGTATATGAACCCTCATCAGTGGGGACAAATTCCTCCTTGTAGTTCACTTCCCAACCAGACACTGTCAGGTCCCATATTAAAGTGTTTCCTGCCTGTTAAACATCCAATTTTTATACACAACAGTGTTCAATAAATGATAGATTGTTTATTGTGAAAGAAAATTGAGAGGTACCTCTGGTGCAGGGATCTCGATAGTTTCTTGTGATCCTGCCTTCACAATAGCCTCTTTTGCATCATCTTCAACTGAGAATTCAGAATCATTCTCTCGTTTAAGCCCACCATACTGGACTGGAATTTGGGACGCAGCAATGTACCTGAAGCAAGACTCCTAAGTGGTCATAATAGTTTCAACACTAGGCAGAGAGAATAAATTAGAGAGAGAATTCTTCGTACTTGAGCAGGGTGTCTGTGACCTTGGCTGAGCGAGCGTAGACGAATTTGTTCTTGGTTCTTTGAGATAAGGAAGGCGAGAAGAGAGCACTATACGCGTAATACCAAAAGGGAACATTGATAAAGATCTACAAGAAACAAACAGATGAAAAATGAAAGGTTTTTAGAGAGACAAAAAATGGAGAAAGAAAGTAAGAAATGTGATGAGGAGAATCGCTTACATTTTTTGCAACAAATTCAGGATAATTGTCCTGAAGAAGTTCAACTCCTTTCTTTGTTGCATTCCGGAGCTCTTTCTTAGTGGGTAAAGGAGTGTTCTTGAGATCATTAATTTGCAGAATTGCAGACGCACCACCGGGCTTAAAATCCAGCTTTTGAATACCCTTCTCCATCAGTTGAATCCTCCCCCTCATAAATTTCACGCGTTTCTCTTCAAATGCTTTCCCATATAGCTCATCATTGCCAAACACGGCAAAAATATTGAAACATATTGGGTGGCCATCGCGATCATTGCCTTGCATGTAAGCCATGGAGCCAAGATTAGCCTCAATATCCGCTTCCAAGATTGAATCGATCTTGTTTTCTTTTCTCCATTTGAGAATGTTCCTCAACATCTCAAAAGCATCAGTGGTCTTGAACTCTCTAGCCCTTAACAACTTCAATAGTACTGTATCGGTTCTGTCATCTCCTTTGCTGGGCAATAATGGTACTCCCCAAAGTGAAATATCTTTGTCTACAGTTTGATCTGCGACACCTTCTTGCTGGGCGTTTTCTTTTGCTTCTTCTTCTTCTTCCTTTTCAGAAGTCTGCTCCTCCTTTTCCACTTGTTTATCAGTAATGTCTTCCTTGCTTTCTTTTGCAGCTATTTCTTTTTCTTCGGTGTTCGTTTTCGCAGGAGTTTCTTCTTCTTTCCCTTCATTTGATGGAGTCGCCCCTTCTCTTTCCCCTTCTACCTGCTTTGGTTGTTCCTTCTTTTCAGAATCATCTTCTTTCTTGTCTGTTCCGGTTGATTTTTCCTTCTGAACCTTTTCTTCTCCATCTTTTGTCGATGATATTTCCTTTTCTTGCTGTTTCTTCTCTTGAAAAAGTTCATTTTTAAGGATCGCTTCTTCAATCTTGGATCTCAGCTCAGACAATGCCTTCTTTTCATGCTCTTTCAAATCAGAGAGGAGGTTGCTCTCTTCCCTGAATGAAGAACTCTTCTGAATTCCACTTGGTGATGTATCATTCTCTTCTTTATCTGCTACCTTTCTCTCCTCAACCACCGCAATCTCCTTTGTTTTTTGCTCATCTTCGTGCTTTGATTCACTCATTTTCTCTTCATCTTTGGCATTCTCTGTTTCCATAGCTTTCTTACTGACACACTTAGATGGTTCTTTCTCTTGTGGAATTTGGGCAGTGTTTTCTTCCATCTGTGCCTCTTGAGTGGCCATAATAATAAAAAAAAAAATTTGGTGTAAAATGCTGAGGTTTCTGTGCTAAATGTCAAGGGAAAGTGCGAGAGAAAACCGGCAAAATATGCATAGAGCTTGACTAGAACAATAGAGAGAAAGATTGCAGGCCTCACATCTCCCCTTTTTGCTCCCCTGTTTTCTCCCCTATATTTGGGTGGTAAACAGAAGCCTTCAAAATCCAATTTAACCATAGAACTTTCAAACCCGCTAAAATAGTAAAGCTTCTCTTCAGGGCTATATTTTCTAATAAGAAACAGTCTTAATTACAGTTAAATACAAAAAATAAAATATCATTTTTTTCTTACTTAGAAAGACAGACAATAGCTTAGAGATGAAAAATGACCGTTGTTAAAACCATAGTAATTTTAACAGAGTTTACGTACATACTCAATTCACAACCGATATGGGATCATGGAGGATCAGCTCACGGGGCACATCCACTAACTTACGGACCTCAACCTACAACCACACTGAGAATAAGACTCTTACTTATTTTTACTCACAAGGTTTTTTTTTTTTTTAATGTAAAAAAGACGGACGTTAGGTCCAACATAAAATGTTTCTTGTTTTCATATTTTTCTTATATAAAATTCAAATTAAATGAATAAAAACAAATAAATGTGTAATAAAAGTTTTTTTTAAATTGCTATAATCGAAGGAAATTAACATAATTGGAATACATAAGTAAATTTACAAAACTAAAAATAAGGGAATTTATTATTATTATTATTATTATGAAACTAACCAATTCCAAACTGAAGCTAAAACTGCTTAAAATTAGAACCGCCACGAATCGAAACTGCTACAAATCGAAAACTTTCGGTCTTTGGGGACGCTGATTCCTGGTGGGAATAAGAAGCACACAGCTGAGATGCTTCAAGCCTCAAGCTGTCTTTAACATGTTAACTGTCGAGTCCTCGCAGGCCTAAGTTGGGATTGTTGATTTCTTGAGATCATCATTGCCGGTAAATAATCTAAACTCTAAATAATTCCAATGGACAGTTTCCTCATTCATTTAGGCTAGGAGTCGGTTGAAATCATGCTTAGATTTTTATTTTTCAGAAAAAATTTTTTTAATTTAAAAAAAAAATAAAATCTTTTATTCTAATTATGAAAATTGACAAAAATAAATAATTGAAAAGTACATCTACCCATCTGTTATGTGAAATGGATGTTACCAACCCACAACTGTAGCCTGTGAATTCTACAAATTGATTTTCAAAAAGGTTCAGATTAATAGAAGAAATTTATGCTACTTATTTTCATTTTCATCAACAGCATAAATATAAGCCAAATGCCTACACTATTTTGTGATTCATATGCCCCTTAGCGCAGCACCAGTATGACTAACGAATCCATGCTACTTATTTTCATTTTCATCAACAGTTTTTATTTCATCTTCCTCCCTCGGACACCCATTTATAAAATGTTTCATAATTTGATGCCAATGTTTTCTGATACATGGGGTTATGATGATGAAATTTTCACATGACAGTAAGTGCAACTAAAAAATGATTTGAAAATTTGGCAATCTTGTCATCCAAGTGTTTTAGATACAAACTCTTTTGTCACAATCAGAGAATCGTAGCCTCATGCCATTAAGTCCATGATCCATCGTATTGCTGCCAAGCTTCCAGATTTATGAAGAGGTAATAGGTGTATCAGTATGAGCTCCCCATTCAGTCCATGATCCATCATAGACTGCAACATCTCGGTTCCCAAGTCGATGCAGACCCTGAATACACTAGCATGAATGTCAATCTCCAAACTGAATTTTCATACTAGAACAGAACAGGATTCCAGTATTCTAACATACACATTCCTCCACCCAACTGGTGGAACACTGTGGAATTAGGAAACAACCAACAAGTGACAATTCCATCCTTTCTCATTTAGTAGAATTGTACGTGTACATCCAACAAAATTAGTAAAAGATATTGTCATCCATTGCCAATCTTCCATGTATTTTTTGTTAAAGTTGTGTATGAGCATGTGTGCATTTGCATACATTCAGCATAATGAGTAAAAGATACTGCTCATTGCCAATCTTCCATGTGTTTTTTGTTGAAATGTGTGTGAGTAGGTATGCATGCACACAATTGTGGCGCTAGATTCAGAGTCATATTAAATCCTAAAGCTGAGATGCATCAGTAGCACAGAGTGAGAACACGATAAATACCAAAGCGAGAATGCAAGCAGTTACACCAGTCCCACAAGAAGTAACAACAGGGCTTTCCAGAGAGATGCCTGTAGGAAAACAAATTTGCAGGTCACTAAACTAGTAGCAAATAACGAAAGGCCAGCATTAATCCACTACTATACAAATTTTCAGAAATCAGTTAATAAAATTCAATGTTTACAGAACCAGCTCAGTCATCAAACCAAAAGCAACAGGAATTAAGAATCAGAGTTTCAGCCAATAAGAAACTGGGATTGAACTCTGGATCGCAACAAATGAATTTTTATTAAATATTTGGATAGATTGTAAAAATTATCAAATTTTGTTAAAATTTGTACTGTTGTTATACAAAGAAAAGCAGATGCAACGCAACAAAATTAAAGAGTTGTTAAGTGGTGTTGTTGGCCACATGTTTAACGTGAGGTTATGCATTCAAATGAATCAAATCCCAATCATATTTTGGGATTTTCTAGGAATTTGAAAATGGATTCAATCACGGTTGAAAACAGGATTTCCAAACTAGTTATATACTTATCTGAACAAAGATGCATTTCCAAGCTAATCCAAACAGTAATTAACCCAGTCCAGGTTAGAAATCAGAGAGGAAAATAGAGAAACCAAAGATTAAAACTAAAAATGTTTACTGCTAATGTTCTCCCACATAATTTACTTCATGTACAGCAATGGTTTTAAGAAAGCTTTTGTGTGTGCAACATATTAAAATTACGCGATTAGATCTTGCCTCGAAATCTTAATAAATCCACTTGCCATTATGAGATTGCAGTCCATCTAAAAGCTCTAAATGGATTAGAGAATTTAAAGGAACTTACTTAAGTTGTACCAGAACTCGTGCAAAAATAAAATTTTGACAAATGGAAAAGAATTAATGCAAAAAAAAGAAAGAAAAAAGTTGAAGGAAATGGAAGGGAAGAAAAAGGTCTTCACCTTCTTGATCAAACCGTTTCTTAAGTTCATCTGCTGGTAAGAGTGTCTGTGAAGCATCTAACATCTGCAAGGAAACAACAATCTTAGTGATTAAGGGAAAGTGAAAATATGAAACTTTTTAGTACATCATAATCTCATAAAAATGCAATACTCATCCCCAAAAATTCATAATCTACTGAGCATAAAGGCTGATGTTTTACATGAGGAAAAGGAATGCACTTGCTGCCAGGTACATGACCGCTTCTTATTCCCTTTCGAGGCTCTGGTGCTGCTCCGTCAAATCTGCAAGAAGAGTAAATTTCCATCAAAATGCTTCCTATTCTCTCTCGATAATTTATATGTCAAATAGTAGATAATTTATATATCAAATAGTACATCCCAACTGCCAAAGAACATCATCTTCAGTATGCATGGTAGGTCTATCCATGAGCATAGTAAAATGTTAATGACTCAAAGCTGACTCACAGGAAAACTAATTATAATCAGAAAGTCTCTAATCCCCAATAATCCTAGCCTACATTGCTCCTTCATAAATGTCCTCAAGTCCCACTAGCTTATTTCATGGGTTTTTCTTACCTTTTAACACTTACAACAAAACTTCCCTTGGAAGTCCGTCCTAGAGTTTCTAAATTTGTAATAACCATAAGTTTTCTCTTTCTCTATAATTTCAAACAAGTACCATGTCCATAGCACAAGACACGCGGGCCTTTGGTTTTAAAAGGGCTGAAAACTTGTAATATTAAATGATGCAACCACTTTTGCTATGGATGGCAAATATTAGAACAACCAACAATGTTATTGTAAATAATACCTGGCCTTTGAACGAGCATCTATCTGTTGGTGAGACTTGTCCTCAATGTTTCTCTTAACCTAGAAAATGTCCAGAGTCAACATGAAGTGCAAATATAATCAGACTGAAATTAGAAGCATGCTATTGAACAGCAATTATGGAACTAAACCTGCTCAAGAGTCCAAACAAGATGTGGCTGAAACTTTGTCTGAAATGTTATTGGTCCAACCTGCAGTAGAGATATACATGAGAATCAAATCTGAAAAGAAAATAATTTTTGGTCAAAAAAATGGCAGAGTCTCATTTGATTAAAAGCAGAAGTGGCAGTAAAAATTAAGCTTTGAAGTTTGCCCTATTGAGTAACAGAATCTTGTACCATTCCACAGGCCAATAAGATGTGACATGTAAAAATTAATATGTGAAAGAATGATATGAAATTTTTCAAATATAATTTGAGAACTTACTGCCTGGCCTTGATATACTTTTTCTATTGCCTCACTGGCAGCACTAGCTTTCAAGATGGCATCACCAGAAGCACTAGATTCAACATCATAACCTGATGCACGCCATCTTGGCAGGCCTCCATCCAACACCCAAACTTTGTCATGCCCAAAGACTCGGAACATCCTTCTCATTTGATTAAAAAAAGGGAAAAAATTAGACTACTTGCAAACATTCACAATATGCATGGATTCAATAAAACTTTTGATATATTTTCAATTCCAAAACTCACCACCAGACACGAGCTGCACTGAAAATCCCCTTGCCATCATAAACAACCAATCCATCCTTATTCTCAATTCCAAGAGCAGAAACAGCAGCTGCAAAAGCTTCCTCGGAGGGCAACATATGTGGCAACTGATACAAAATTCACAATTCTGACTAATCAGAGAAATAAAATGCAAAGAACCAATAATGTACATAGCATGAAAACATAAGTGCACCTAGCTATAAATTTTCACTGCTGCTCTATAAAACATAGAAATAAAGTGTTTCTTTGAAGCAAATTCACAACATCATATGTTTATTACAAATTACACAGTGAAAGATCTTACATTTGTTGATCGATCTGATATCCCATCTACATCAAAGAAAAGGGCACCAGGAATGTGAGCAACCTGTTGGGTAAAGAAGACAATAGATGAACAGAACAAATCAGGGATAAAGTTTGAGGTGGATTTGACAGTAAAATCTGAAGATTCTACAAATTTAAAACATTTAAGGAACAGATTTTAAGTTCATTCATGAAAAATTGCTCATATTTCAATAAAAAAAATAATTAGCCAAGCCTGTTTAGATTGTCTTCAAACCAAACAAAACAAAGCCATATCAAAATAAAACCATAGTCAATACCTGATACTCTTGAATTGGATTCCTCTTTTCATCTGGCATATACCATGAAGCATCCAACACCTGAATATGGTAATTGGGCAGACTGTGACAAATTTGCACCAGATATAAAAAGGTGCAACTAAAGTGCATTTAACTAAATTAGAATTTTCATAAAATGTTCAATTAGATGGAACATACTATAGAACAATAAACTAAGCGTGAATTCAGAAATTGCACTTTTCTAAAAGTAGATATGATAGCACCATTTGGCCAACAGATCCAAAAAAGTGAATTCAATGATAGGCAGAGACAAAGTCCCAGTCAAACCTACGCAAAGTCTTTAAATTTCAGCACTATAATCACAGAGTTCAATTGTGCATTTTGAATTTAGGACTTAGACTTGTGAACTGAAAGAGGGAATATAGCTGGCAGTGTTTTGGCTTCATTCAGCAAACACTTGCAGGAATTTAGAGCTGAATGTGATGAAGAGAAAAAGAAAAACAAAATTCATCCATGCATTGACTCCTACAATTACTAAGTCACCATATGGAATTGAGTATCAGGCTAAAAAAGCATTTTTCAGAAACATTTTAGATGCTGTTAAAAAAATAATTTGAAAAAAACTATTTTGTTATTTTAGTATTATTATGGCTAGAACACATCAAATTTAATTTTTCATCAATATTTAATACTTTCTAACTAATATATTTAAAAAAAGTGTTTTCCCCAACAATAGCCATAGCAGTAATGCCAAACAAACCCTAAGTAAACACACTTACTATGTGTTCCACATCCTTATAGGGCCTGGAATACAGACACTTACTGAATGTGACTCCCTTTTCCGCGTAGGATAGCACACCTTTGGAGTCCTTTAAAATTGTCTTTTTTTCTCTTTTCTTAGCAAACAAGAGAGGGAAAGTGATAGAAAACCAAAAAGGAGTAAGAAACATGGGCGACAGATAAAGTGGACAATGGACATAGCAATACATGTGCTTTTTGCTGATAGCCACACACATCAAAAAAATGGCTATGTTAACACAAGCTCGCGAATTTTCTTCCCATTGAATGTAGTTTGCCATTTCAAAGATAATATTTAACTAAATAAGCCTAATAAATTCCCTAATCCTAAGAAAAATACCTTACATAACAAGTGTTTCATAAAAGAATTCACTCATTCCTAAACAGCCAACTGAGAAAAGAAAATGAATAGCAAAAGGAACATAGCAAAGACTAGCAATAGCAGGTACCTTCATATCAGGCTCCGTGAGATTTGCATGAAGCCAATCAACAGATACAACGGGTTCATTGGTAGATAAAGATTGTGCAGAAAAAAGAGCTTTTGAACCAATCACAGAGGAAGCCATGACTCGAGGAGCACGACCAGATGTCTTATATGATGCATCGACAGGATCAGCTCGTATGTGAAATGGTCTCTTCTGAAAGACATATAAATTATATACTAAAGATCAAAAGGAAGCTTAAAAAAACTAATATTGCTACAACAATAAGTGCTATAAGTATCAAGCTCATTAGCTTTACCTAGCATGCTATAGAGTACAAAATAGAAAACGAAGCTGCTAAAAAAAGTTGAACTATTTTCAAAATAACAGATATTATATTGATTCAAAATGCATAAAAAGTGTGAAAATGGTCTTTTAAAATTCAAACAAACAAAAATGGTTGTTAATGCAGAATCCTTTGGAATCAAAGAGGGCGGATCATATCCAGCTATGCCGACACTCTATAGTATTTTGGAAACAACAAAGAATTGACCAATAACAGTCACACATGCATCAATTAAGTCCATAAAAGATCATTGATCAAATTTAATTAAAAGAAGAAAATTGAAAGCCCACACAGTCCGAAGCAATTTTACTTGCAGTACCTATAAATTCAACACAAGTAATTCAAAGTTGATAACAACAGAAAGTCACGAAATTTACCAACGCAATCGCTCGATGTTAAACTTCATCAACCAGCACAAAAGATACTTGAGAACCGAATAATCAGAATCAATACCCACAAAACGCAACCATTCAAAAAAAGTGCAAAATCCAAAGTAACATGTTCAAGAGGAAAACAGAGAAAGGGGAGAAAACCCAGATATCGAATCAACTAGTCGAGAAAAACAGAGATAAATATGACTAAAAATGGAGCAGCGTGGCACTCACATTAAAGAGAGAGGTAAAGATTTGGGTTTTGCGTGAGGATGAGAGCGCCGAGTGAATCAAGCGGGAACCCAATAGAGTCCTGGTGAAAGCTGATGATGCCATTTACTCAAAGATCATAGAAAATAGATGTGAGGCTATTTGGTGTGCCAGGTTCTCCAAGAGAATGAGGCCAAAGGGCAATAAACTTGATGATAGCGAGTGCAGCTTAGTGCAAAGTGATGAAATGCTATACCTTCGAAACGTTTCAGGCCCCTTTTTTTTTACCGTTTTTTTGTTTTTCGTTTCCTGGCTGTTTGGCTGCCATTTATGAAATCCGAGTTCTGTGTTTATAAGTGCGGCTGGGCACGGTTACTAGGTTGCGAACCGAGCCGATGAATTATTCTGAACCCTATTGAAATAGGAATTCTTCATAAAAAATAGAATTAAAATCGTACTAAAATTAAATTAAAATTATATATATATAATTTAATATTATTTTTTATTTTTATAACTTTTCAAAATAATTTATCTTAAATATATTAATTCATCATATAATCTTTAATTATGTGACAATTGTATGTTAGTCACATAGTACATTTTTTAATTTTTAATCAAATATATATCTTTTAATTAAATACTACATAATTAAGAAACATGTAAATGAAAACATAATATTTTTATTAAGAATATATTTTTGATATTAATATTATTATTTTAATATTAATAATATTATTTTTATTATTATTCCCATATTAAAATTTTAATATTATATATTTTATTTAAAAATAAATTTAAAATTATTATAATTTTAAATATAAAAATTAAGATTTAAAATAAAATTAGTATAGAATTTAAAGTTAAAATATAATTGAAATTATAATAAAATTGTCTAAAATTAAATCAGAATTGAAACTAAAATTTAGTTACAAATCTAATTCTTAAAAATAAAAAAAAAATCAAAAGTTTGATTTTGATATCAATTCTTAGCTATAATTTTATCAAAATCAGAACCGCGCACTTTTAAAGATTAAAATTGTAATCTTATTTTTTTTCAAAAAAAAAAAATTGTAATCTTATTTGAAAAAAAAAATGGCAAGTTTGAAGGTGGGTGCAGATGCCCGGCCCAAATTCCAATGCCATATACCGTTATTATTTACTGTCGCATAAGGCTAATTTGGCATTACTTTAGAAAATTTATTTTTAAAATTTTTATTTATATAAAAATTTAATAAAATGTAATTTTTTATTTTATTTTTTAAATAATTTCAGAAAAATATTTTTTTAATAATTTAAAAAAAAGTTAAAAATTAATTATTATCTATTATAATTTACAACATTTAGATATGAATCAATTTTTAAAATGGTGTAGTGTGTCTGAGACTTCTCTTTAGTCGTAGAGAAAGGAACTTTTTTTTATTTTCTTTCAAAATGTTTTTTTCTCTATCATTTTAAAATTAAATTAATAGTATTCTCAAAAAAAAAAAAATTAATTAATTAATCGTCATCTACTATAATTTACAGTGGATATATATCAGCCAATTTAGAATACACGAACTAATAAAGAGCTTAATTCACCTTTAATTGTGTATTGTGTTTGAGTGACTTTTCTCTCTCTAGTTGTGGAAATAGAAACTGTCTCTATTTTCTTTCAGTTCGAGAGACTTTATTTTTTATTTTTTATTGATTCAGTGGCTCTATTTGTCCCTTCGAACGGGATGGCTCATCTTCCCTTGCTCGACGTGATTTTCTTACTCTGCACTTTTGGGCCGGGCTTGTATATTGTTTTTGTAGCATTTCGTTTGTGTTTCTTGCAGGAGGAATGCTGAATGGAAAGGGATCTTATTGACCCATGCATGAGGTCGTCGTTTGTCCATAGGAAACATGCATCGTCTTGGTGTTTGCTTCTGACTTAACCAGTGGGAGACTGCTCTGGTCCCATGAGGACGAGAAGCTCAGGGGTCCCATAGCTTGCTTGTTTGTTGGTTGCTTAACCCTTTATTGCACAAAAGCAGTATGAGCTTTGCCTGTTGACTTTCCTTACAGATCATCGGATCTGGTTGATTTTGTTTCTAGATGTCTTTCTCTTTTTTTCCTTAAAGGTAGCAGTTTTGTTGGTTTGTTAATTCTGATAAAGAACTCGAAGGTCCTCTTCCGGCCAGCAATGGACGGCTGGCGGCACTGTGATTTGGCTGTATCGTCTTCCTTTGTTGGCTCTAGGGCTTATGATTGTGGGCTTTGAGCCCTTTGTAATGTAGAGCTTGTTCTTCTTTAGGCCTCTTTCTAACTTGTTCTATTTGGATTTGACTTGAAAGTCTGATTTTGAATTAATTTCTCTTTTTTTTTTTTTTTTTATTTTTTTTTTATCTTCAATAAAAAAAAGACCTTTGGGTGTGGATTTCTTCCCTCTCGAGATTGACCAGTCTCACTTTATTTATTTATTTATTGCTTTTATTGCAAGAGAAAACTCACCCTAAATAGAAGTTTTTTTCTTTTTAAGAAAACAAAAGTCCTTCCTTGCCTCATGTTTAATTAATCTTTAATTTTGATAAAATTTTTAAAATTTTGATCTCACTCATATATAATAAAATTTTATTATTTATGATAACATGTTGATACACTTACAAGTATATAAATAATTATTTATTTATTTTTTATAGAGAGATGATAAAGTTTCATACTTCAGGGATGGCATGGAATAGGAATTACACACAGATCAAATTTTCTTCTAACTATAGTCCCAAAGGCATCCCTCATGTCCAGTTCTTCTTTCTTGGAATTATGAGGTAGTTCCCAATTACAATGATACGATAACTGTGCAAGTGGAAGCTCCAAATTAGCTATACCAAATGACAGACCTGGACACATCCTCCTTCCAGCCCCAAACGGCAAAAATTCAAAATTACTTCCCCTGAATTCAATTTTGCATTCCAAAAATCTCTCTGGATAAAACTTTTCAGCACCAATCCAATAATCTGGATCCCTTCCAATTGCCCATGCATTCACAATGACTCTAGTCTTGATGTGAATGTTGTATCCATTGATTTGGCATTGCTCTTTATTTTCCCTGGGAGATAGCAATGGACCTGGAATGTGTATCCTCAGAGTTTCTTTGATCACTGTCTTTAAGTACTTCAATTCTTCAAGCCCTGCTTCCTCAACATTTCTTTTTCTGTTAAGAACTTGCCTCACTTCTGCTTGTGCTTTACTCATCACTCTTGGATTTTTTATCAGTTCTGATATTGCCCATTCTACCACTGTCGCTGATGTATCAGTCCCAGCAATAAACATCTCCTACAACAGGATAATGGTTATAACTTGATTAAAGCAATCTCTGTTTTATCTCTGTTTTTAAAGTAACGAAAATCCTGTGTGTGGAGAGTAATTGCGGTGAACAATGCTCTAATAAATATAGAAGATGAATGAATTATTAAGTGTTCAAATACAGAAATTGAACAAATAAAATATAATTATAGAAACTGAATGAAAAATCTACAAAACTAATAGGGCTTTCTTAAAATAAACAAGTTATTGAATCGTTAAAGGTGATACTAACCAGGATAATTGCTTTGATATTGTTTGTTGTTAATGGAAATTCAAGGTCGCCATGTTCTTGAAGATTCAACAGAGTATGAACAATATCTTCCAATTCAGCTTCACCCTGATCACCTTTTGCTGTTGCCCAGTAAATTCTATGTTCATTGATTATGTTCTCAAGCAACATATCTAGCCTTTTATGCAATTTCTCGAGTCTGTACTGAATTCCAGTAATCACACGAAGCAATTTAATAGAGGGAAAACTCTGCAACGCTAAAGCCTTGCATCTTGTTAACAGTTTCCTTAGCAAGTGGCATGAATGTTTCCTGGTCTTTGCATTTCTTGCAGAGCACAACACGATGAAGAAAACAACATTTTGCTAAGGTTGACGGGAGATCCTGCACTGGAAGATATAGATTTATTGAGATTTGATACCTCTTCTTCTCTGATCGATTGGAACAATTGCACACGTTTTGAACTAAGAAGCTCCAGTGTACAATTTTTCGAAGCTGCCACCGGTAGTCTCCATAAGATGCAAAAATAATAATATCTCCTCGGTTGTAAAATACAACTTTCTGCAACCAGGACGAAGGGCCTCTGAGCAAAGATGACATTATGAGTTTTCATTATTTCCTTAGCTGTTCCTGAAGAAGAAATGACAATTGTCGATACTTGTCCAAATTGAAGGTGCATAATTGGCCCATATTTCTTTGCCAAGTCTCTCAGCCTGCGATGGGGTAGATAGCCAATCAACTGGTGCATATTTCCTGTGATAGGTAGCTTTTTGGGTCCAGGTGGCAGGTTTAGCGGGTTGCCACTGCTGGTTTTTAATTTCTTCCACATGCTCCATAGAATGGAGTAGGAAGAAGATGGAAAGTACTGGAAATATAAGAAATAGCATGTTATGATACGAATTAAGATTCAAGATGTGGAATACAATGAAGGTCATTTGCTTAGTATCCTATACATGGGTAAGATAAAGATGACCACATATCTATTATCCTATACATGGGGTCATCTTTATCTTTACCCATATATAGGATAATAGATATGCAAAATAACTTAGCCTTTTTGGGTTAAGATTATTAAAATATGTAGATCAACTTAATTGTTAACATCAAAGTGACATTTCAGCCATTGTTTAGATTTGATTGACAACATGATATGCGTATAAGGACAGACACATATAAAAGTTAAGGAGGCACTGGCTCCTTAAATCTTTTAAAAAATCAGGGGCATATTGGTAATAATTTAGAAAAAAATTAAAAACAATATTATTTTACTTTAACTCCTTTAATTTTGAGGAAAAGTTTTTTATTCTATCTTTTTTTTAAATCAACAATAAATTATTAATTTTAATATGTCCTAATTCTGAACAAAAGTACTCTCTCTTTAATTTATATGGTGTGATATTTCAATGAGTAATGGTTATTTTTTAATCATATAAGATAATGAATTTGTATAAAATTTAGAGATTGTGATAATATATATAATTTTGCTGAAAATTATATCTAATTTTTGTTTTTTATTTATCGTCAAAGTTTGAATAATTTAAAAAGTAATTGATATTGCTTAAAAAATTTTAGCTATAAATACATTTATTAAAATTATGTCAATTTTTATATTATAATCTCAATTGAAATATGTTATTAACTTTGAGATTATATTTATATTGATGAGACATATTTATAAGTATTGACAATGAAATTATTATACAATATTTTCAGACAATAAAAAATAAAAAGGACTACTGCAATGTAGTTGTGATAATTTGTCACCCTCAGCAAGGATAAGTTTATCTATTTATAAATATTTTTATTTTATATGTATATATATATATATTTTTTTAAGATAATCTATATTATTGAACCTCAACTAAACTGTATATGCTCATCATATAGCAAAATTTAGGTGGTGTTCATTTTAACATTTTAGGTAACTAATTGCCGTTTTGTACATATGTGGTAACATTTATAAATTAATTGCTAAATAGCTGATTTAGTTGGTGATTTAAAATTTATTAATTATAAAATTTTTATGTCATTTTTATATTAATAATTATTTAAAATTACAAAAAATAATAAATAAATATAAAAATATTATAAATAATAATTAAACTAATTATAATATTAGTTCTTATATAATAAAAAAATGTACATATATAAAAAAATAATATTTTAAATAATTATATTATTAATTTTATATATGTTATAAATTAATAATTATATGTCTATTATAATAATAAAATAAATAATACGATACATATTATATAACAATAATAGCTACCATTATATACAAGCTACAATGAACTATTCTAGACAAGCTATTTTGGACAAGTGATTAGTAAACACCAAATGATTTGGTTAAGATTAATATTTAAACATGCACATGCATCAGATTGCAAAATATAAAAGCACATACTTATATTTGTGACTGCTGAAAATGCTGCAAATCAAAGTTCAATAGTCAAGATAGTCGAAAAATCAATCAGAAAAAAAAGGTTGCCAAAAAAATTATGCATCTAGCAAGCAGCCAACAATGTTCAGAACGGAAACCCTCTACGCAAACTTTTCTTTGAGGTCTCAGCCAATCGCTTTAAACCCTTTGCCTCTACATAGAACTCCATCAGCTGTTCAGCAACTTCCTTTGGATGACACCAAACAAAAGCCTTCAAGAATCGGTTTTCTTTCATCCTCAGTGCTCTAAACATCAGAGGTCCTTTAATTTGTATGGAGAGACCCATGTCCCTTATTTTACCTGCAAGCAGCACCCGAGGCTTCAATACAGCCTCCAGATTATTTAAAAGCAAATATGGGTACTGAAGCACCACATTTGCTGGGAGCTTCATCGTGCCCACAATGAAAGTCATATTCCTTTGAACCTTATCAACTGACATTGTCAACAAAAGGGGGGAACGCCCAATAAGACTCCAAACCTCTTCGTCTGTAAACCCAAACTTCTCAAAGTTTGTCACCTTTTCGCGGATTGTGTCAATCCTTGAGATACCCAGCAGAGTAACTACATATTTATACATCTTGGAATTCTTGGAAATCCCAGTTTTGCGTATGTACTCCATCTTCTCATCATCAAATGAAGAACGAGGAATCAAAGTTGGCCGTGACAAGAGCATAGGAATCAAATCCTTTTTACTAACACCCATACTTTCATATAGTGCAATGGCAGGTTTAATACTATTGTGGAAGTCATATGTCAGTAGCGAAGGGTTCCTGATAATGGCCCTAAGTAGAATTTCCCTTGATCCAAACAATGCCATAAAATACTCCAGTCGTTCATCAAAGCAACGATTGATGCGACTACTAAGGAATCGAGGGCGACAATTGATGACCTTAACAAGGTCAGTTGAAGTGATACCTAAGCCCTGAAGTAAACATAGTTTGGACTGAAGGTTGTTAAGATCAGCATTGCGTAGAGAAGGGCGGCGTGACAAAATTTTTAATATGTCATTGTCACTACAACCCCATCTCCTAAGAACCTCTACAGAGTCCTTTGGCTGCTCTACACCTTCGTCCAAAACATTTTCAACTTGGGTTTGGCTTATTGTCGAATATGTGGCGATCATGGTGGAAATAAAGAATACTGGAAATTTATTACTAGGATTTCTGTGCCAAAAGATAAATTTTTGAGAGGTAATGAATAAGGAACAGAACTTGAACTTGACTAAGGAGTTGGGTTTAGTTTCCATGTCAATCTTCCAATTGTGAGCTAAAGGAATTATGGGTCCAAAGGATTATGACAATGCTCTAAAGAATCCAAAGCAATATGAAATTTATTTCTAGAGAATTGGACCCTAATTAGATTTTAACTAAGAGAAAATTAATCAACAACGCTACCAGGTGATATGAAAGAAATCTTAATAGAATGCTTCTGAGCTCAATCTTCAATGTGCAATTTCAAACCAAAAAGAACAAACAAAAGAATCATTAAGAGAGATAACAACACTTGAAAGGAGATACATATCATAGATAACTGAGAAGCAGTTTGATCATCTTGTGCAAGAGAAGAGGAAGAGAAGGACCTGGAAAGGAAGGGAGTCCATAGACGATATGCGTTGAGGTGGGAGATGCTGAACTAATACAAAGCAGTGAAGATGGAGAAAAGGACAATTAATGGGATGGTAAGAAGGGAGAACGGCTAGGAGAGTTATGATAAAAAAAACTTTAATGTTTGAAAAGAAGTTAATTATTAAAAAGGTAAATGGGTATAATGTATATTTTTTAAATATTTATATTTAAAAAGAAGTGGAAAGATGGTAAATAATTATTAAAATTATAAAAATATTTTTTTTATTAGATAAAATTTATTTTTTATTTTTTTAATATGTAAATTAAGATTTTTTATCTTTAATTTAGTGATATATAATTTATATTTTTTATTATCTTTTTATGTCAGATCATGTTATATACTATTTTAATATTCATCTTAGATATCTATAAAGTAATATAAATAATGATTGAATAAAAAATGAATTATTTAGAAAAAAAATTAATAATTAGAGCATAATAAATACAGTAAACTATTAAAAGAATAAATGATTTAATAATTAAAATTAAATAAAAAAATAAAATTAATATTTTTTCTGCAATAATTCAAAATCAACGAGATAGAGAGCGAAGAGATTAAATACGGCCACTTGAGAGAGAAGACATTTATTTGTATTAGTAAATTATGTTTATTTTTAATGGATATAATTAAATTTTTAATAAAAAATTAAGGACACAATAAAAAAATAAAAAATAAAATAATTTTTATCTCTTACCTCTCCCTGCTTATACTCCAATTTGGGGTGTAAAAAAAATTGAGATTTGAGGGGTAAGAGAGGTTAAGCCTTACCCTTACTTTTCACTAACTTAGCCCTTTTCAAACAAGTGTATAATAATTATTTACCGCTCATTGTTATTATTTATCCTTTCCTCACCTCCATCAAAATAGAGCATTAGGCTACCTACCCAATAATTAGGGGGTTCAGCGTTATATCAAAAAATATATATGAAAAAAATCGATCAATTAAATCGAATTAATTAAAATATTTTAATTTTAAATTTAATTTAATTTAATTCAATTTAATAGATTTAAATTTAATTTTAGTGAGCCCACAAAACGCTCACCTCTACTCAAAGTCACGTGCTTTAAGGAAAATAGTTTTAATTATAAATACTCAATTTAAGGTTTTAAGTTTATTAATTAAGTATTTAAATGAAAATTTTATTAATTTTTTCATCTTCCAAGCTGTCTCATGGACTAGCTGCAGCGTATATGCCTGCTAAAACAAAATAATTTGCTGAATTTTCTGGATCCATATTGAACAACGCTCCCATAAGTGAACTGATTGGCACTAACTCCCGCTCTCGTCCCATTTCTAAAAGCACTGACAGTGCCTCTTGGTAATACCCAATCCATGGCCAACGCCAATTGACGGCTATTGCAAGAACATTAGGTTTGTCTTTTAGGCTTGATTTAGGTAGTTTAAGCGTTTATTGTTAGTTTTAAGACCTCTTGATTAGTTAAGAGAGCGTGAATAGCCTCGATTGGTAGCCTTTGCAAGAACATTGATTATAATCTTTGCACCCCTAATTCTAATATCTCTGTAAATGGGTAGAAAATTGCCAACTTATTACTGTTGCTTTAGAAACGAAAATTACTGTTTATCTCTTTAAAAAAAAAAAAAAAAACCTTTAGCTGAGATCATAGTCTTCAAAATAATTCCAATATCATTAAACATATCTTTTTTCTATTTTAATTTAATTCATTCAAAAAGAAATAAATGAGCGAAACCACCACTTGAGTATAGATCTTTACCCTAAGAAAAGTTCTGATAGCACTTTTACGACCACAGAAATTAGTAACAAGTGTAATTTTATAAATTTGCATTCTTTGTTTGAGGCAATTTAAAACTGAAAATCTGGCCGTTTGGGAAGACTCTTAACTGGATGGGCCATACATATCCAAATGATTTCAATTAGGCCCTTCCAGAGACCAGAACTGCCTCTAAAATATCGTCTAAAACGCAGATTGAAACGTTCATGTTATCATGAAGGGATCTTATGCCACATAACGAAAGTTACTTGTACATAAAACAATTCAAAATTTGTGAAAAGAAATTTCCCCGAACGATTTGCTGATGTCATCTTTTCTTGAACTTCTTGGACTTCTTATCCTTTATGCCTAAATATTTTTCAATCTCTTCCTCACCATCTCCTCCACCCCTCCTCTTCTTGCCACCGGATTCTTTAATTTTCTACAAACACAAGTGAAATTATGGATCAGGCTAATTAAAAAAAACAAATAATATGGCAATGAAAGCAACGGTAGTAGATAACCTAGGAGACGGTCATCACAGATGAAAAGGGGAAAACCAGCCCAAAAAAAAAAAAAACAGCTGATAATATAAAACTGGATGCTAAGTGTTAACTGTTCAAGAACCATGGATAGGATAACTCATATCAACAGTTGCAGTTTCAAAAGTCCTCTTAGTTTTAAGTTAATACCATCTGGGAAATTCTTTTCGCTTCAGTGACACGCTCCAGCAGAAGCAAGACTTCCTCTTCTTCAGCGGGAAATTCAGGTAACTTCTTACCTGGAACATGGTATGCTGTTTAGTCTATGAGCCAAGAAAAAAATAAAATAAAATAAAAAATAAAAGAACCAACAGATTAGCCTATCAGCAACAGTATAGCATGTCTAGCCTACCAATAAGCTTCTCTATCAGTAGATACCACTCCAGTTCATATTGATTCACAAGCGAGATTGCAACCCCAGAACGTCCTGCACGAGCAGTTCTTCCAACACGATGAATGTAATCCTGCACCCAGTCAAATTCAGAAAAGGAAGAAGTAAAATGATCAGAAATTCCCAACGCTGCTACTTTTATTGTTAGGAAGTGCAGATAAAAATTGTAAAAAAGCTGCGAAAAGCGGAAAGCCAGTGATAAAAGCACAGCACTATTAAACGCAGAGCAAATTATAAGGCATCGAAATTCAGTACAACAACACAAGCCTGTGACAGATAGATAGAGAGAGAGAAGAGAACCTCGAAATATTTATAATTCTTCCGATAAGTAATTAATTTTACTCATAGATATAACCAAGTGAGAAAAAACTAGTGTATTGGGCAACACAGAAAAGCTTCCTTCCATTGGGCTAGCAGAATATGGTTTACAAAGGATTCTGGTCGAAAGTTGTAACAGATAAAGGATTTAAAATTTGTGTGCACACTGCTCATTAAAGCATTATTGAAATATTCTCCTTTTTGTATAATTAGAAATCTTGAGTGCAACAATGATCATAATATTCCCATTCCTAAAATACTGAAATAAATCATGTAGTTTGTTATTTACATGTCTCCCAAGTCCCAACCTATTACATGAGATACATAAGTAACCTGCTGCATAATATTAATCAGCAGTAACATCAATAGATCAGATAGAACTTCTCAACTGCAATAGGGAAAGAATATTTTTCTTTTTGAACTCATAGGGAAAGAATACTAAGACAAGTTAGAGGAAAAAAACAGTTCTAGAACACATACTAGCTCCGCTCATTACAAACTGTGAAAGCAAGCCAGAAAAAATAGCAAGCCGAACCTTCGAGTTTGTAGGGATATCATAATTAATAACCATATCCACAGACGGAATATCAAGTCCTCTACTTGCCACATCAGTGCATATAAGAATATTGCACTCTCCAGCTTTGAACTTATTTAAGGCTCCCAGTCTCTTTGACTGTTGCAATATTCCACTAAAAGTGAGGTCCAATTTGATAACAAGGAAAAAGATACCCTATACTTATATAAGAAATCAAGCACAAATACTTTGATTAAATTAGTCTTACCTGAGTCATATGACCATTAATTGGGATGGCCCTTAAACCAAGATTTCGGAGGACCAGGGCCAAAAAAGTAGTTGCATCACATGTTCGAGTAAAAACCATGGAAGTACTACCAGACATCTCAGTCAGAATGTACACAAGGTAGCAATCCTGTAATCATGACAAATAAAAAAGAACCCGACAAGTTGTTAAATCAGCAGCCAGAAAATGAAGCAGCCCTTGGTTCATTGAGCTTAAATTGTGAGACAAGAAATAATCTTGAATGACCAAAAATGATCCATGGTATTGAGTGTCGACTATTATGTACATAATGTAGGCCAACAAATCATCTAAAATTCAATATGCATGTTACAGTTGGAACTAGTAGATCATCATGATCAACTACAGATAAATGCAAACAAAAAATCAGAGTTTATTTCACCTTAAACTTTTACCTTGCCCATAGGAAATAAAAAACTTCACATGTAAATCTTGCCGAACATTATATGCATGAGTTGAGATGTATTAAAAATCTATTTTCTTTCCTCCATAAAGTATAATTTGACATGAGGAATATAAATTTTTTACCTCATCCTTCCACTAGGATCTTCACAGACTCACATGATAGAACGCATGATGCATGCTTTTACAAAACTTTATTTTCTTCAACAGCTTCAGATAAAAATGCATATAATTTTAGGAATTCATCATTTATTAAACTTTTCACTAAGAATAACTTCTCCATAACTATTAATGAATGACCACCAATTACCAATACCTCTTTTTCTAATCAACATCATCTACGGAAGTAATCCATCAATTGAAAAAGGACAAACCTTGTACTTGGCAGGAATAAAGCGATATTGCTGCTTCAATGTGTCAACTGTGGAATATTTGGATGCTGCTTCTATCTGAAAGAATTGAAGGACTCACATGAATTACCAGTAAGGAAAACAAGCATGTCGAAACAATAAGATGGATGGAAATGATATTACCATACCTTCACTGGATTCCTTAGACATGCCCTCTGAAGCTTTTTCACCTGCAAAAACAGGACCGCAACTTTGTCAAACTTTCAGCCTTGCAGCCTCTTTATATTGTTTTAACCTCTTCACAGCTAATCTTTCAACTATTGAAATAGTATTACAAGATACAGTTATACACCACAATTTATATGCATTTACCAATATAGATTTCAGAGTTTGTAAACTATCATCTAGAGCCATCTAGGAGCCACTTACGCATCATTAGACAATAAAAGTAGGCCACAATAAAAATACAATTTTTTTTTTTAAAAAAAAAAAAAGAAGGGAAAAACTTTGCAAGGACTTTTGACAACAATTTGGTGTCTGCTAAAAAATATTTCCTATCATGAGCAAGAAATATTGCAAACCCCTCAAAGCTTCGTTATGTTTTGACAAAAGTACCACATGTAATACATACCTTTTTTGTCATTGTTGCAGAAAATAAATATGTTTTTCGATCCCGTGGTATAACCTTTAGAATTTCATCAAGTGATTTCTCAAAATCCTCATTCAATAACCTGTCTGCCTCATCTAAAACCTGCACAATGTGCAAACAAACAAGAAACAATTACAAATCAAATGCAAAACTTAGATCCACAGCAGTTGTAGACTATCAAAGTACACGCCTAATAAAAAAATCCTTAAGAAGATAGCAAGTTAAATCAGAACAGTAAAAAGATCATACCAAGTATTTCAATGTGCGGAGAGAAAAACCTTTTGTGTTTGACAAATGATCCACCAGGCGCCCAGGGGTCCCAACCTACAATGAAGCAAGAAACTGATAAGAAAATGAAGAAACCTTTTTTCCCCTTCTTCTTAGCACACCATATATTATCATATTTGTTTAACATCAAAGGCAGACCCAAAAAAAAAAAACACTGACCAAACAGTGTTGAACATACCCTATTACAGTTTTGCAAAATGTTCAAAACACTTACAATGATGTGTGGCCGCTTTCCAAGTGATATAGCCTGTTGCACCATATCTACCCCACCAACAAGCTATTAAAAAAGGAGCGAAATGAAATTCTATTAGTGACAAAATTTAATGGCAAAGTAAAAACAAAAGAATATAATAGTTTTGTAAATGTGAGAAATAGTTAAATCATAAAACTTATTCTATGAACATCGTATCAGTTCAGAGTAAATGCCTACGACAGCACATTTCACACCAATGCCAGATCCTAAAGCTTCAAACTGCTCTGCTATCTGAATTGCCAACTCCCTTCAATAATAGGAAAAGATAATATAAATAACCCTATCTATAGGTATATAGAATTCTTAATTAAATGAAACAGCTACTGTTTCACAATCAAACAAAATGAGGTAGGCAGAAAACCTTGTAGGAGACAGCACGCAAGCGAAGAAAGCTTGCACGGATTTTTCTGAAGCTTCAAGAAGCGATTGTAATATGGGAAGAGCAAAAGCTCCTGTTTTACCTGACCCCGTTTGCGCAAGACCGATCAAGTCTTTGCCTACAAATTTAAGAATATATAGTCGTCATCAGCAACAGATCGCCGACCAAAATAAATAAAAGTATACGAGTGAAATAAATTCATAATAGGGAAAGAGAATTAAACCTTCGAGAGCATGAGGAATTGCTTCGACCTGTATCTTGGTAGGGTTTTTCCATCCCAAACTGTCACACGCTTCCAACAATTGTTCGCATATCCCCAAATCCTTAAATGTCTTCACTTCTTCTTTCTCTTCTGCCATTTTTCAGCTTCTAATATGCTTCAGGAAACAAAAAAAAAATTTCCCATTAAATGTGCTTCCACATCAATTGATAAAGAGAATTTTCAACACTTGCGCCTACCTGAAGTCAAGGAAGCTCAGCTGCGTGATGCAGGCCACGGTTGTGCGTGAATAATACTTAACGGCGGCGAAGAAGAAGGAGAACGTCCCGGCTTTAGTAGGGTTTTTGTGCGCGTGGTGGATGATGAGAGAATCTGGTATTCATAATCCGACTGGACCGCCACCAAGTGCTGCCACGTCAAAATCAGATCTGGGTCCCAGTAATTGAGCAAAGTGGTGCGTTTTCTATGAAGCGACGTCGCAGAGATAATTTGCATCTTATGCTAATTTTCACATATGTTCCAAAATTGGCCCAAGCTAATGTTTCGACTTCCGTATAGGCTACCTTCTCGTTTCGATTGTGATTTAAATATAAAATTTTATAATTTTATAAATAATTTTAATATTAATTATATAATAACAGATTAATTTAGCACATATAGATATAATTTATTTAATATATTACAATATTAATATAATATTTTTAAACTTATTAATCATTTAATATTAAAATTTTATTAAAATACTAAAATAATAATTCTAAAAAATAAAATTATATATATTAATCAATAACTAAGTAATTATTTTGAAAAAAGTAGAATAAATTACTAATATATTAATAACTTCATATGTTTATAATATTTTTAGTTAAATATATAGCATTGTAAACAAGTTATTTATCTCGAAAAATATAAATTAATATATTAAATTATTATTTTTATTTGAAAATGATAATACTTTAGTTTTTATTATTTATATATTATTTTTAAAAAATAAGTTATATGAAAAATTAACTTTATATTTTCTATATGTTATAAGTAATAAATTTATTTATAAGGGATAAACATTTAAAGCCATGTCACGATATTATTTTCCTTTCACAATTGTTCAACACGACAGCGTTTGAGACTTCCTCGTCGCCGTCGGGGCTTTTCCTCTTTGCGCTGTCTCCCTCTGCAAGAAACCTCAAACCTCAAACCTCATATAATTCTAAGCTATAGCTTTCTTCCATCTGAAACTCCAGATTTGATCTTCGAGGTAAGCCTTCAGAAACCCTAACCAGAATTCATCTACTCCAATCTAATAACAATTTTCTCTTTTTCTTTTCCCTCCAGTGCAAAATGGGCGACAGCCAGTACTCATTTTCTCTTACCACTTTCAGGTACGGCATTACAGATTTCCGGCTAATTTTGGTTGTTATTTTGATTCATCTTTTTGATTTCTGTAATCTGATTTTTATGAGTTTTTCCTCCTCTTTAACACAAATTGCAGTCCTTCTGGGAAGCTTGTTCAGATTGAACATGCCCTAACAGCAGTTGGATCGGGCCAAACATCTTTAGGAATCAAAGGTAATTTGACTCATTTCCATCTCCTCAATGGGTTTTGTAATCTTAACTTTTCACTGTACTCTATATAGTTGTGTGTTGATATAAATAGGGTTTCAAGCTCCATTTGCTATATATGATAAAACAAGCTGTTTGAGTTACTGTCCATCGAATTTGGATCTTGTTTTTATGTTGAAGCATTTCTTGTAACTGATGTAAAATTTGTAGGCTGGTGGTAGCCAGCTCCAACCCCAGTGCTGTTGGGATTAACAGTTGATTGGTATGAGTGATTTGGGAGTTTTAGTTTGATTTGCTAAGACAACTAAACATGGTGTGATTAATTAATGGCATAGTTATTGGTACTTCACTCTTCCAACTGATTTAAAAATTTAATTCCAAATTGGTTATTATTGGTGCTTTTCTTCTATTGTTAGTGACATATAATTATCTTGTGGTTGCAGCTGCTAATGGAGTTGTCATCGCAACAGAGAAGAAGCTACCATCTATTTTAGTTGATGAAACATCTGTTAGAAGCATTTCTTCTTTCACTACCATTTTTCTGATTATTCTTTCACTGCCATTTTCTTATCATTTTTTTATTATATTCTTTATGGCAGGTTCAAAAGATTCAGATATTAACACCTAACATTGGAGTTGTTTATAGGTTCGTTTTCTGATGCATGTTTGAATAGATTCGAACTAATTTGTTTTACATTAGGGTGTATAATTGTTTCAGCATAGGGTAGCAAGCCTGGTCAGGATTTGCAAAATTTATATATCTAGTTTTTTCTTGGGAGAATCTAAATTAGGTTCCAACAATCAATTTTTGGTGCTGTTTGGTTGATGGAATTGGAATTTATGGAATTTTGTGCAGGATTTCTTTTCCAGTGTCTGATTGGAGACATTGGGTCACACCTCTTCTTGACATCTCATTATATGAATTTGCAAAGTTGGCTTGATTTCTTTTGATCTGCCCATTAGTGATTATTCTTTTCCCCACTTTTCTTCGTTGTCGATGCAGAGTCTTAATTCAATCTTCACTTGTCTTTGCAGTGGCATGGGTCCTGATTTCCGAGTTCTGGTTCGAAAAAGCAGGAAGCAGGCAGAGCAATATCACCGATTATACAAAGTACTCTATCAACTCCATTTATGTACTGAGAATAGTTATTCTTGATTATTTGTCTTAAAAAGCTTATTCATTCTTTAGCCTAATCATTAATTTTCATCTAGGATGCTACTCTCTTTTTCTTTTAGTTATACAAAAAATAAGTTTGTGTAAATTTTGTTGTCTGGGAAATTATGAAAATCAATAATCTCAACTTGTTATATAAGTTTTATGTAATTCCAAATATAAAAAAAGTTTTTTTTTCAAATTTGAGAAATGGGCTTTGAAATTCTTAAACAACAAAGAAAAATAAACTTTCAAATACTATATTAATAAAACCTTAAGATTCATAAGTATTGACTATTGAGACCTATAAATTTCCAACCGGGGTTATGTTTGTTTCTGGCTTGCATTTTTTGTACCTTGCTACTGCTTGTATAGTTTTCTAATTACTCTGCTTGCAATTTGATGTGATGAATTGATGATATTTTTCCTCAGGAACCAATTCCCGTTACACAACTTGTGAGGGAAACTGCTGCTGTCATGCAGGAGTTCACTCAGTCTGGGTAATTACCACCTTTTTGTTACATACTTTTATCCCAACTGTTTTTAATAAGAATAGAGGCGACTAACTTCTGTTAACTTTTATCTAGTCTGCTCCTTTTTTTTTTTTTTTTTGCATGAATGTGCACCCTCTTCTATTATGTTTGGACTTTGGAGAAAGCAAAAAGATTTATTCAAAGTACTAGATAGATTGCATCTTTTGTACATTATACTAGATAAAGCCTTATTTTTCACTGCTTTGCAGTGGTGTCAGGCCTTTTGGTGTATCACTGTTGGTTGCAGGGTATGATGACAAAGGTCCACAATTATATCAGGTATTTCCATTTATCCTGTGTGGATTTGCAACTTTTTATGTTCACTTTGTTAAACTTCAAGCCGGTTGAGACAAGAGACATTCTCTGACCATGATGGAAATTACCTTCCTAATGTGGTCTCTTGAGAATCAGTTTGAACCTCTTTCTTGAACTTAGATTTGTTGCGGGTAATGCTCTGTTTAAATGTAATGTACAGAGTATGGATAAAAAACCTAATCACAAGTACTAGGTCTTCAGTAGCTCTCTTGTTTGGACTGAATCACCCTTTAGTATGTGTTTATCTGGAGAAGAAAAATAATTGCACTGCTAAAACCAGAAAATCCTGACTAAGGTCAAGCTAACACTATTTGGTAAATACAGCCTGCAGCATTTTGTTCTCTCTAATTGAACTTACTACTATGAAGATCTACCTTAAACAGTTGAAATTATGATTTGCTTGATTATGTCTCATTTTGCTGTAGGTGGATCCATCAGGTTCATATTTCTCTTGGAAAGCTTCAGCTATGGGGAAAAATGTTTCTAATGCAAAGACTTTTCTTGAGAAGAGGTAATCTTAATTGGATTGCTGGCTGCCTTTCAATAAGATTTTTTTTTTGCTACATTGTAGTAGTAGTGTTCTAGCTTCCAGACCATACTTGATTGGATTTTTAGGATCAATGGAGCAGCAAGTCTCTGTGAAACCCATGTGTTCTTTTAGCATTATACATTGTGCAGGGGGAGGGGCAAAAAAAAAAAAAGTCTATGGAGCTAATAGTCATTTTCATTCAATTTTCAAGAATACGATTGTATTGTGGCTTGAGTTTCTATTAAAATACTGGCAATCACTTTGTTGTTCTTTTAGGTATACAGATGATATGGAGCTTGATGATGCAGTTCATACAGCAATATTAACATTAAAAGAAGGGTAGGCCTTAACGCTTCTGATATTCCAGTAGAGTTGAAACTGTTTTAGTGTTAAGAATGGTGGTTTTCTTCCTTTCCCTCTTGTTAGTTCTTTGCTACATATATTTGTAATGTTTTATCTTACCTGGACATGAGTTTGTAATCTTTCAGACATAAATTGTGGTTTGAAATGGAAAATGGAAAAAAATGTATTGTCACAACATGCAGAAAGTTTGTTCCTAAATTGAATAGAATTGAGAAAAAGGATCTTGCTGCCCACTCCATATCATTTGGGCATTATGCATGGTTGAGCTGGGTATAAAGCTTCTAAAATTGTTAAAGTGGGTGGGCAGAAGTCTTAATAGTCAGAAGCTGAATAGTGCAGTGTTTCTACTCATGTTTCTTGAGCATATTAGAGCTTGATCAACAACTTCTGGCTTGTAGCATGCATTTAATGTGATTGCATAATGACTGTGTCGTTGCATTATTTGTGTCTTGAGAAGGGAGAATAAAGCTTTTTAATCGTTTAAATAACATTGTGTAACGTTGCTCCATGCATCTTTTGTAGGTTTGAAGGACAAATCTCCGGCAAAAACATTGAGATTGGCATAATCGGTGCAGACAAAAAATTTCGGTAAGTAGCCCCTTTTTTTCTATTTAATACATGTAAAAGAAGTTATCGCTGTAGTTGCTTTTTTCTTATGTTACTTTTTTTCATCGTAATTGTTCTTTATTCAAGTTTATTTTTAAAAATTATAAATGGGCGGAATTTGAGAGTGATGGAAAGCGAGATGATTGGTAGAGATAGAAGGGCTTGGTAGATTGTAAGTTCGTCTGAAGTTGAATGTTGGGCTGAGCCGAAAGTCATGCTCGGGCCTCTGTGAATTGCCTTCATCTTACTGTGTCTGAACTTTTGGGTTCTAATTAGAATTTTTTTTTTTTCATATTTCTTGTGCATAATGTCCATGAAATCCTCCAATGATGGTTGATGAGTCGGTTGATCCTTTTTGGTATGGTATGATGACAAACATCAAAAAACCAACGTCTGATCCTCATGTATTTAATACTTGAAATGAACACGATATACAAATGGGAGGATTGGAGGATATGAAGTGATATTAATACAAATGAACAACATTTGGTAGCTAATGTTCCCAAATGGTTAAGATATAGGATCGCCATCATGATTCATGAGGTCCTTGGTTCAAATTTCGTTGGGTTTGTAGTAGAGTTTTTTGAAAGGGGAAGCTACCTCCCCACTTTATAGCTTATTTAGTATTTCAAAAGAAAAAAAAAAGGCATCTGATGTGTGTTTATTTCATTGCAGGGTGCTAACGCCAGCTGAAATTGATGATTACTTGGCTGAAGTAGAGTAGCCTGTTTTTGTTCTGCTGCAACTTGAAAGGATTCTCTATTTCATTTGCCTAAAGATAGAAATTAAGGGACATTAGTTCTGAACTTTAATGGTCAGCAGTTTGTAGTTATTGTTCCTTTTTTCCTTCAATCCAAACCCATTGGACATGAGTGTATTGAGTTTCTCGTTTCAAACTACGAACAAAATTCCTTTGGCAACATGCTTTATTTATTTATTTTATTAGTTATTTAGATATCTAATATCACTAAGCTAAAATGAATTGATGATTATTTTTAAATACAAATTAGAATTAAAATTAAAATAATTTCATGATATAAATTGAAATTTAATAATTACGTCATAATAAAAATTAAAATTTAAGGAAAATTTAAATAAATGTTTAAATGGAAATATTTCACTCCCACCCAAATGCTCAAATTGTATGTTTGATTGTTGATACCTCAAATACCCAACTGAAAAACACAAATCAACAAAAACCCTATTTTAAAACAATTGAAACATCCAAAAACGGTCATAGAAGAAAAAGTCTAAAATGCATGAATACGAAAATCAATGCCAAAGATAATTTTTCCACATGTAATGAAGAGGGATGAGTTGTGAATTTGTTTCACACCCTGTATTACATCATTTGATCTCTAATACTCAATATAACTACTGTAAATGTGTCTCAAAGCTACATTCTTGAGCTATAATACTTCTATCACCAATAGTCAGAACAAGAACACTTACCTCCGCTAAAATGATGAAAGCGATAAGGGTCTCGTAGTATGATTTTCCGCCCAAGAAGTCCACTAACAAACTTGTAAACAGAATGACAATCACCACAAACACGAAGGTTCTTGAAAATTTTAACAGTTGAATATTCAGGAGTATTGATCAAGCCAAATGCAAGGGCAAGTCTTTCACTATGGTTCCAGAGATTGTGTTCCTTCTGTTCTTCATCTGTATCTTGCAAGGCATAGCTTGTATCAGGTACGTAACCTGCTTCCTTAATCATTTTCTTAAGCTCTTCCAACTTTGTGTATATATGACTAGTCTGTGGATGAGACTGCTCCCCCATTCCAAAAGAACTAACTTTATTCTTCAACTTGACCCAACTGCATGCAGGTTTCTTCTTTATGTTATTTGATCCCATTTGGCTCCTAAGAGTCTCTACATCCTCCCATCTCCCAGTGCTTGCACAGACATTTGAATAAAGAACATATGCTGAATCATCTGATGGATCCAGTTTAAAGAGATTTTCTGCAGCTTTCCTCCCAATTTCCAGATTGCCATGGATTTTACATGCAGCCAACAAGCTTCGCCAAACAAGGTCAGTTGGTGGAACTGGCATTTCCTTGATGAAAGTTTCAGCCTCAGAAAGCCTTCCTGATCGTCCAAGAAGATCAACAACGCATACACAATGCTTTATTCCTGCTGGAATACCAAACTCCTTTATCATTGAATGATAGTATGCCAGACCCTCCTCCACTAAGCCCCCATGACTGCACGCAGAAAGAAGAGAAACGAAGGTAACATGGTCAGGTTTAACTCCCAACTTCATCATTTCATTAAAAGTTTCCTTGGCCTTCTCAAAAAACCCATGTCTGGCAAAAGATGATATCATTATATTCCATGATAATCGAGACCGTTCAAGTGGTTGAGGAATTATTCTTAACACGTCATCTATTTCTCCACATTTTGCATACATATCCATTGTGGCATTTGCGACAAAAGGATCTGAGTCCAAACCAAGTTTGATTGCCAAACTTTGAAGCTGTTGGCCTTCCTCCAATATTGCCAATGTAGCAGTAGCGGCAAGGCATTCAGAGAAGCCAAACTGATCCAAATCTACTCCTGCACGTCTCATTTCCACAAGAAATTTCAAAGCCTCTTCTACTTGGCCATGATGAGCATTTGCAGCCATAATGGCATTCCATGCTACGGCATTCTTATTAGTTAACCGATTAAAGATTTGGTTACTGGAATTCAGATCACCACACTTGGCATACATCGTGATGAGTGAATTCTGCACATAATGATCTGATTCCAATCCTGTAAGAACTATAATAGCATGGATGGGCATCCCATGTTTCAGCAGATCATTTGGAGACAAGCAAGCACCAAGAACATTTGCAATAGTAATATAGTTTGCAGGTATACTTTCTTCTCTCATCAATTTGAAGGCTTTTACTGCTTCATCTGGTTCTTCATTATCCACATGACCACCAATAAGCGCATTCCAAGTCACTTCATCCCTCCTGGGCATCGTTTGAAATACCTTTTTGGCTGCAACCATCATTCCAGACTTTGTATAGAGACTAACCAATGCATTGCCAACAATCAGATTTTCATGTAAACCTGTCAGGATTACAAGGGCATGAAGAATCTTGCCTTCGGTGATAAATTCCGGGTCTGAACAGGCAGCTAATGCACTTGTAAAAGACACAAAATTTGCTACTTTTGACTTGTTAAAAATTCTACCAAATATTTTCAAGGCATCTAGGCACTTCCCATACTGAGCATAGCAGGCCATCATGGAATTCCATGAAATCAAATCCCTTTCAGCCATTCTTTGGAATACCAACTCTGCCTGTTCAGATTCCCCAGCACCTGAATATATTCCTATGAGAGTATTGCATGTGCAAATATTTGTGTCCAATCCAAATTTTACTACTAGGGAGTGAATTCCTCTGCCCCATTTCAAATTATCTAACGAGCCACAGCCTGATAAAAGAGTTGAAAGTGTGGTGGAATTTATATGGTTATGAACATGCCGCATCCAATGAAAACATCTTAGAGATTCTTCACAAAGATCATTATGCACATTTACGGAAATCATAGAGTTCCATGAGATTGTGTCACGTTCATTCATACCACCAAAAATATGGCAAGCTTCTTGCACTCTACCTAAACTACCAAACATCGATATGAGAGAGTTCGCTACAGAAATATTAGTTTCTAACCCAAACTTTATAACATGCCCAAGAATTTGATGACCCAAGAATCCATCCACAAGTGACGCACAAGAACTAGCTACAGTAGCTAATGTGTTGGCATTGCAACTCAGTCCTTCAAGCCTCATTCGTGAATATATATTCATAACTTCCGTTGGATCTCCAAAATCTGAATAAGCAACCATCATCGCAGTCCAAGAAACTACATTCTTATCCGGCATCTCTTCGAAGAGCTTCCTTGCATTAAAAGCCAACCCATAAGTCCCATAAAAATGCAAAAGCGACGTACCCACATAAACATCACCCAGAAGGCCAAACTTCACAACCAAATCATGGACTTGAATCCCTTCACTTAACATACACCCCGACCTATCACATGCGGTTATCAAACTAGCAAGTGCAAAGCCACTAGGATTAATGCCAGAATCACGCATTTCATTAAGAAACGCAATCGATTCCCTATATAGACCTGCGCGTACAAATGCGCTCATCATGTGGTTCCAAGAAGACTCATTTCTTTCACACATATTATCGAACACATAACGAGCAATACCTACGTCGCCAAACTTGGAATACATATTTATTAAAGTATTATTGCAAAACACACCAAGATTAGCTAAGCCTTTAATGCAAAGAGCGTGTAAGGCTTTGCCAGCGACTTCGTTGGTGATTTGCGAGAAACCCTTTTGATAGAAGCAGGATATTTCCGGGTTCGGGTGGCTTGAAAGGGGAATAGAAGCCCCATGATTTCTGCATGCGACGATATTTGTGTTTGTGAGTTCTTCTATTTCCATGCATGGTAATGAGATTGTTGAGAAAGGTTTTGTGTTTAAAAGATTTTGATGGAAAAGAATGGTGGTCAGTGGATATTTGGAACTGAAAATAGAGAGTTTCCTACAGCAGCAAGCCAGCTCGAACTGTTTGTTGAGAAACAGTTTAGGAAGTCAGCATTTGCCTGTGCCACTCGGGCTGTAGTTTCGTTTGTCAGTTGTTCTATTTCATATCCACTTCTCTTATTTGATAAAAGCTTCAAATTTGAGTTTGTTGATTGACTGAGAGGGTTTTATGACAGCCCAGCTGCTAATCTCATTAATTATAGCTCAATATGGAGGCAGGGGAAAAGTACAATGGAAGAGGGATGAGCAGATGCTTAGCAGTGCTTGTGTGAGGGCCACTTTAATCCCTGTTTTTCAACCATCAAAGCCTCTATGTTGTCAGGTGTTTGTTTTTCCTCTTTAAGTTTGTTTTGTTTTCGAACAATGTTGCACTCTGCTCTTGTAAAGTTCAACAAGAACTTTCAGTTTTAGTGATGGGGAATTTTTGCAACAATTGGCAGCCAAAAAGTCAGGCCAGCTTGCAAGGATGAATGGCAGACGCTACACTGATCCATTGAAATGTCTTCATAGCCAATCGGTGCTAAAACATCGAAGAATAAGAATAATAATAACAATATAAAGTTGCCAGTAAAAACTGGGGGAAAACGAGGGCCGTCAATAAAATTTGTCCAAGACTCGTGCAAGTATAACCTCTAAGAAATTCAAGGAAAAACTGGAGAAAATACAAGGTCACCAAACAGACGACATACTAACATAAAAAAAACCAAATAAAACATAACCAGACCACCAGATATAGTGCATCTCTTCCTAATTTTTGAATGTCCAGTTATGGGCACTCCGTGGCCCACTTGAAATGCCTTCATAGTATCGAGAGTCAAGCTTTTGATTGTTCCAGTCCTTGACAAAGTCTGTAAACAAATCGCGTGCAGTCTCTGATGAAAGTTCAGAGAAAAACATCTTCTTCTCTTCCCTCAGCCAGGTTGCAAATTCGTTGTTCTTAGAGAAGTAATCATCATTGGAAAGCTCTTGGAATTTCTGAAGGAAAAACAGTACCAACAAAAATCAATAAATTAAACTTTTAAATCCAATAGATGAAGTCATATGCTCACCAGTAAAAATTATATGAACTTGATGAAGTATTGCCGCTTCACTGACACAGTGTTTGGTTCAATTCTAGGAATTCTATAATTCATTTCAAATGAATTCCATTATTTAGTATGACATAACTTAAAAAGTAGAATTCAATTGAACTCCATATAATCCTTGTTCGCTATAATTCCAAAATTGAAATTCATTTGTACTTATTTTCTAAACTACCTCAAGAGCAAAATTAAAAAATTATAATTTTCTATAAAATTTAAAAAAATCTTATACCTAATAAATTTCTAACAATTAACAAACATATAAACCAACTAACAATATAATAATAAATATAAAATAAATTCACATGTCCCGTAATATAAGAGATTTATATAACATAAATAGTGTCACTGCCAAGTGCATAATAAGCTTAAACTTTAAAAAGTTAGAACAAATTTAAAATATCTTATATAGTTGTCTGCAAATGTTAATAGTAAATAGATAGAAAGTTAATTTATGGTTTCCATCTCCTTCAATTTTTTTTCCTTGATTCAACTTAAGTTTATCCTATATTAATAATAATGTAGCATACATGGGCACATTAATTAATATTAAGTAAAATTGATATATGGCTAAACAAAAGATGGAAGGGGAGAAAATTTTTTGATAAAAGCATTTTAGGCCATAAAATGTTGTTATATACGTTTTGTATAATTCATTTCAAATTGATAGAAATTGGTTTTAGTTATAACTAATTCCTAGAATTGAATTCAATTTTTTTTTTTAAACCAAACACACAAAACAAGGAATTCAATTGAATTCCACAAAATTTGGTGTTTTGGAATTGAACCAAACAAGGTGTGAAACTTTGAAAGTATTAAACACATCAAACTTTAGCCATTTGTATTCTAACTGCAATATTATTAAATTAGATGTGTGAGTGCATGCAAATTTCATGATTTTTGCAGATTTCCAAAATCAAGAACTTTTGATGCTAAGCAAATTTTATGCAATAGAACAATTAATTGAAAGCCTGCCTCAAAGATGGAGCCAATAACATGCATCAGAAGAAAAATGAGACTTCGTCTACATTCACAACATTACACTTCAAGATTACAGTATAAGACAACATACCTTGCCATGATCACCTTTGCGATGTTTGCCACTATGCTTATCCTTTGATTTCTTATCTGAGGCGATAATAGCGAGTCAATATGATAGAATTATTTCATGAAAATCCACGTCCCTAATTGGGTAAGTAATGATCAGCGATTAGAGAAGATCAATAATACAGTTTGTAAACAGATAAATATAATGCACTTCAAACAACAATCATACCGATGGCAATTCCTTTTCCTTCTATAGCCAGATCATAAGTGCAAAAAACTTCATAGTGGGACATGATAGAAACCCAATAACCAGAAAAAAGAAAAGGTGAAAAATTAACTTTCTGGAATTGAAAAGGGAATCCGAATTGAGAACAATTCTAGGAAGTAGGAAGCAACGGTAACAAGAAAGCAAAGATAAATTTACAAATTGAAGAATGAGGATGTTAGAGTGAAAAATACCATATAGGAAAAACACATAAGAGATGAATTTGGAATCCGGTTGAATTGACAGAACACATACAATTCAAGCGTCATCTTAATCTTAAATGTTAATAAGAGTAAAATAGTAGTCAGTAGTGAATAGAAGCAGACCTAATAAATCAAACCTATACCTTTATCAGAGCGGTGCTTGTGAGACTTCTTGTACCTTCGCTTCTCTTTCTTATCACTCTTGCTGCTTCTCCTTTCCCGTTCTTCTTCCCTTCTATGCCGTTTTCTGTGTTTTCCTTCATCTGCACATTTAAGATTGATAGGTTACTAATCTCATGCCCGTAGCTCTAACTGGTCGCTCATAAATTGCTTTATTTACGAGCTAAAAAAACTGTAAAAATAAATACGACTAGATGACTTGACGAAGGTGGGTTTCCAATTTTCCTGTGTTATCTCTGGAAACAAACGAAGAGAAAAAGAGCGATAAAGGACAAAAAAAAATTAAGAACCTTCGGAGGCAGAAGAAGAGGGGCTTCTCTTCCTGGTTTTCTTCTTCTCCTGGTCCTTGGATTTGCTGTCGCTTCCCATTCTCCGATTGATATTTGTTAATGACAATTGAATTGTGTATGCATCGATTTGTAATCTTTACGAGTTCTCGACACTCGACCCGGGGACGGGGGTGGATTCAATTCAACCCGATGAGTTCAACCTTTTATGGCTGAGTTGGGCCCAACTCATGGCCCATATAAACGAGTCAGTCCAACGCAAGAATCGAATTTGGTCTCTTTCATCATGCATATTCATTTATTTAGTGTCGTGAAGCCCAACCTTCAATCAACCGCTTATTAAGTGCCTAAATATTTTAGAATTTTTCCTTTTATTTAATATTAAGTGTTTTTAAAAAAATTCATATTTAAAATAACAAAATTTATTAAAATATTTTATAATTGGTGTATCTAATATAAAATCAAATTCATATGTAGCAGCATCTATTATAATTTTATTTTATTTGTGATATAATTAGATGTTAATTAGTTAAATTAATTATTAAAAAAATTATAATTTAGATATTTTGTAGTAGCAATATTCATTCTAATTCTGCATTATTTATGGAGAAGGAGGATAACTCCACTAATGAGACTCCCCACCCAAACCAAACCAAACCAAACCTATCTATGGAGACGAAAGAGAAAAGATATGTATGAAATTGCAGAGAGCAAATAAGGAAGATGCCGGTCTTTTTTGTGGGCAAAGATGATGTTGAAGATGTAATATGGACCCTTGAAATCAGAAGATGAAATAAGTAATTAATAAAAGGGAAAATTATTATTTAATATTTTTATTTTAATAAAATTAATTCTGTAATATTTTATTTTAAAAAAAATTAATTAGTATTTATATTTTTTTAATTTACTATTTAATTTTTTTTAATTTAAATCAAATTTTCTATTAATTAATGTCTTAAAAAGAGAAAAAACTTAACGTTATAGAGCTAAATAGTTTAAAACTTGAAAAATAAAAGGATTACATAGTTGTGTTTTTCAAATTATAGATACTAAATAAAATTTAAATTAAAATTTAAAATAACTAAAGCAATTAAAAGGTAAATTGAATATAAATATAAATACTAATTAATATATTTTTCAAAATAAGATCAAATAATTAATTCCATTAAATAGAGATAATGAATAATAATTTTTTTTAATAAAAATTTGGTGCTGATTATTTTTACCAGCTTGATATGTGAAAATTGTTGTAAAAATATTTTATATATCAAATTGTCATCCATAGCAAAGCCATGATGCAACCTAACTATATATAGGTTTCAAAATACAAAATTTATTAGCTATTTTTTAAAAAAAAAAAATTTAAGAAATAAAAATTAAAATGTATATTATGTCATGAAAAATGTTGTGTGCTTTGGCGATATATATATATATATATATATATATATATATATAACAAAATTAATAATTTTCTACATTGTTGCTCTTTTTTCTTTTATTATTTGATTTAAATTAAATTTGAAACTAAAATTTTATAGATTTAGCTTCAATATTTTTTAAGTAAAATTTATTGGGTACACTAGTACTCTTTTCTGAAGAAACCTTTATGTTGAGAAATTAATTCATGTAATCGTAAAATAATAATTAGATTTTGGTTATTAAGTAGGATGAATTAATCTAAACTCTTGTATGTTCAATGATTATAATAAAATTATTATATATACAACTATTTAGTTTAAAATTTCTCTGAAATATGCTGAATGGCAGACATTTTATCCACACAACTTTGATCATGGTGCGTTTCAAACTTAATGATGATGTGAAAAAGATAGTGAATAGGAAGAAACAAAAAGTCCATGAATGGGAAATGAGATATTGCTATTTGTCTGGTTTTGAGGCTTTGAAAGATACATTTTTAATTTGGCTTAGTGTGAGTGTGATTGAATTATCTACCTGCAGGTCATCCATGGCATTGAGACCCTCCTTTGAACATTAAGGTTGACTTTTTCAGGACCCTAATGATCAATTATAATGATAAACAGCATGTTAATTTTGGCATCAATATTTTGACTTGGTTTTTACTTTTTCTATTTACTAATTATTGATTTAGGGTGAAATGAACATCCAAATTTCTTAGGTAATATATATATATATATATATATATATATATATTAATGAATATAACCTTATTTTTTTTTACTTAACATTTCAGGTCTTAGGTTGAGTATACTAGAAAGGTCTGCTAACCTATGTTAATTGAAACTTTGGATTTGGTTTTAATATTAATGTGAATTGAAGGTATAGATTTAAAATTGACAGGGATAATATTTCAAGCATTTTTTTTTTCATTTTTTTATTTTGATTGATTCAATCTAACTAGAGTTCAAATTCATAATCTCATAGCCAGTTGGTTGGTTGGTAGAAATACTTATTTTTTTAATAAAATTAATTAAGCCTTATTTTTTAATAAAATTAATTAAGTGGGAACATAAGCAGGTTAGTTGAAAGAAATTAATAAAGGATTACGTGATCTGCTCAGTGAAGCCAATTTCCGTCTTTGATGTGGTCATCTGATGTGTGATGACATTATATATCTCCTACATTCAAATTCAAAGGGTTTTGGTCTGATTCTCAAATAAGGTGGCTGAAAAATGAACCCAACCTATTAATGCCATATAGACAAAGTAGAAATGCAATGGTCCAAATTGTTGTTGTGTTCACAATCAAATTGATTTTGTCAGAGTTAAGAGTTAGTACGTACAATACAAAAATCAGAGTTTTCACCTTTGAATTGATAGATCATCTGAAACTCTAAATTAAAACATCTCTTTCACCAGGAAAATAGACTGAAAATAAATCTCCCAAGCTTGGGAGCAAATTATAACCATATATGTGTATTAGTTTGGTTAACTTGTTCTACCAATACACTTACCCCTCTTTGTTTTCTTGTTAAGATTCATTCAGGTTGTTGGGTTTTTTTTTTTTTTTTAGGTTGGATATGTTGTCTTTTTCATTTCATCAGACACTTTGTGAACATATTCAAAGAGTTCGAATCCGAGTCTCTGGTTGGCTGCATTTTTGTGAGGCATCAACATATATAAGTATAAATTAGAGGTTCAAATGTCCAAATAGATATAATACATAAAGCTGATTTTTTCTAGCTGTGGGGACATAATAGAAAATCCATGTCACGTAATATGTTAATGGTGGTATATATGACAATAACTTTACCAACCCACTAAGGAAGATTTGATAGCCATCAATTGGACTATTAGCAATTATTTGTTGTTTTTTGTGCACCATATGATTAATTTTATATCAACTCAAAGTTGAAACAACTCAATCCATTCAATAAAGTTGAATAAATATATATATGTATATAATTTAAAAAAAATCATAAAATAATAAATAAAATAAAACATGACTTATAGTATCAATTAGTAATCATTTTAGTGGAAACGGTCTCATATTTAAAAAAAAAATTGATTATAAAATTAATTTTTCATTGATTTGGTATAATGTATCATTTCTAACAAAGTATATTCCCTCACATCAAATAGGTGAGGGCTCAGTGTGTTAGTCTCAGTGGCATCAAATAGGTGGGTGGTGGAGGAGAATTAAGGCCTTGTTTATTGGTGAAGTGAACAGAAATCCTAATGTAATGAGTCAGTTTGAAGTGAAACAGACCCATCAGGTTATGTATAGACAATGCAACCAGGGAAATTAACTACAGGCCTTAAGAACTATGGTGGCCAATTACCAGAAAAAAGACATGCACATAAATATATATGTACCCATCAAGGGCAGATTTTCCTTGCGGTGTAAACTAGTTCCACGGTCAAATCAATTGGGATTCATTGATTGGCTTGATTGTGATTTAATTTATGATTAGTTTTCCTGTTAAAAACTCAAAATTGGCTTTACTTTCAATAATATATACCGTACCCTCAGAGATTTCAACATGTGGGGACTTGAAAGCTAACCTTACAAAGTTTAATGGTGGCAAGTAGAGAGGACATTGCCTACCCACTCACAATGCTTGAATTTGAAGAATAACTTTGAACAATTCATACCTCTAGATCTGCATAATTGTTTTTTTTTTTCCATTTAATAAAAAAAAATGGGAGTTGGATAAATTATCGTCTCAACTTTTCAACTTTCAACATTTAATATTAAACTCATCATCTTTATCTTTGGTAAAATTAAATTAATACATTAAAATAGTTTGTGAATATGTATCAAATATTATATATTTTTATTTAATTAATAAATAAAATAATAATTTTTATTTATCATATACTTTATATGCCATAAAAAATGATAATTTGTAAACTATATAACAAAGGGTAATTATATTTTTATTATTATTATAAAGATGATACATTTTAAATGGAAAAATGTATATACATAAAAATTGATATAAACTGACTTGATTCAATAGTTAAAGATATATTAATCACTTAATAGAACCAAATTCAGTCTCTACTCTCTCAATCTCCAAGGAAAAAGTTACATTGATATGTTTAATTGTAAGGTTAGGATTAAGTGTACCTGACAAATTAAGTCAACTAATTACTTGCTATGCGTTTTCTACAGACTAGTGGTTTTTAACTTTTCATACGGAAATTGCTTCACAAAGAAGGCCACAAATGATGAAATCCCATCCATGAATTCACTTCAGGCTCTATGGGTATCTCATTTTCAGGTTCTAACAATGGTTCAGCTGCATCATCTGATAAATTTTGATGGTTTCCATCCCTGGTTGTCTCCAGGCCAAGTTCATTTTCCAAGTATTGTAGCCACTTCCTATTTTCAGCTTGTCCATTAACGTATTCAACTCCAAGACTTGAGCTGTGGCCAGTCTCAACATTACGTAATTGGACTTCTTCATTAGTTTGCAGGGAATTTAAGCCATCTAACATGTTCCAAAAATCCAGATCTGACTCGAAAGGTATCTCAACTGCTGCAATATCTTGGATCTCTGGTTTGTTCACCTCCTTTAATGGAACATCATAATTAGGTCCTGAAAAGTTGAAAAGCGAACCCATTTGATCATCATCTGGCTTAGAAACATCAACTTGACTACTATTGATTGTGACATTGGAATTATGGGAAGAAGAAGAGGAACTTGACAATTCTTTGGCTTCCTTATTAATCGGTCTAAGTTCCTGTAAATCGTCCAAGACACGAGGCCTCTTGGTCATAGAGCTATGCTTCCATTGATGATCAAGTTCTATAATTGCCATATTTCTTTTCCCACTTGAAATGATTGTGCTGGAAGAAGAATATGAAGAGGACGAGGAGGTAGAAGATGATTCCTTTGATTCGTCCCCGTTAGAATCTGCAGGTTCTTTATTGAATGGCAACCTTTTCTTCAAATGAGTGTTCCAGACATTCTTGATCTCATTATCGGTTCTACCCGGCAAATGGGATGCAATTTTAGACCACCTGAAATACAAGATATGCGATTTCATATGAAACACGATACTAAATTAAGAAAGTTTTTATTTTCTAATTTATGTTTAGGAATTTTACTTGTTCCCCAAAGTTTGGTGCATTTTTATTATGGTGTCCTCTTCTTCTTTGGTGAAGTTCCCTCTCTTTACGTCAGGTCTTAGGTAATTAATCCATCTCAAACGACAACTTTTCCCGCATCTTAACAACCCTGCAAAACACAAAACCCAACATTAACTTTAAAATTTTATAATATAATATATGATACAGTACTGCATATTAAGATTGAGGATCAATTTAATTAATTATATATAATAATAATAATCTAAGCTCCCATGACTTTAATAATTGTTTAACCATCATCCAACCACCTTGAGGTTGACATTTTTCTTTTTCTTAGATTTTCTACGTGTTTACATGAAATAACAGAGGGAAATATGCATCAAGAGTCCAAGCTGCGTGTTAGATTGGTCATTTAGATTATACATATCGTTTAGCTGTTCAATGTTTTGACTGTTTCAAAGAATGGAAATGGTCTATATATACATATAGCCCAAAAAGAATATATGAATATAAGTGAAAAAGATTGCTACTTCACATGTATATTATTTGGGATTAGTTGTAGAAGAGCTATATTAATTAAATTATAAATTTGTTTGCCAATAAAATAGAATGATATTAAAGATGAGATAATGAATGGTACTGTAATGATGGTGTTTTCCATATAATTTTATAGAATGGAGACGAAACGGACAAAAGACTAGTGGCAGTATGCACACTTCAGAAAAATGAAAAATCTATATATTGCAGAGTGAGCATGGCGTTACATGCATATATATATATATATATATATATATATATATATATATATATATATACACCCACACGTGCTTGTGCGCGCGCGCTAAATGACTTCTCTTCATCGGTGATTAGATGGCTACAAACGTTTCAAACTTATCTTCCTACAAGTATTTTAGGTCAACACACAAAAAAACAACTATAGCCACGTTTCAAGTTTGAACCATATGGTATTAACATGTACAGAAAGATTTTCTTTTCTTTTCTTTTTTAATTGAATTTTAAGAAAAGGTTAGTGATATGATTTCAAGAACAAGACAAACCGTATTTATTTTTACTGTTGGATTGAAGGGAAAAAATAATTAAAAAAAAAAAAAAGAATGCAAATGTTGGAAAAATCTATACGCCTGTAGATTCCAGCACCTTGGTTTGTTTAAGAAGAAAAAGAAAATGAAAATGATTACTTGAAGATTGATAAATAGGGAGAATTAAAGAATGCAGGATCAGAATTGTCCATGATCAAGAAGGAGGAGAGAGAGAGAGAGACCTGCTTGTTTAGGAAGAGCTCTCCAGTTTTCATGTCCATGCTTCTGAATGAAAGTGACGAGCCTCAAGTCCTCTGCAGGACTCCATGGACCCTTCTTTACTTTACTCTTATCACAGCAGGGTGCTCTTCCTTTGCCCATCTCTCTCAACACTGATATCTATCTATGAGTGTGATATATATCAGGATTCAATTTTATATATAGACTCTTTTATCATCCCCTTCTCTTTCTTTTATATAGAAATCTTGGTAAGCGGGGAGAGAGAGAGAGATGCTAAAGCCACAAGGCTCATGGACATAAATAGGATGCTAAATGCTGCAATAAATAGAAGGAGATCCAGCAAATATTACCAAATATCTGTAATTTCAAATATTAATTTATTATTATTGTCCTGTATCAGTATTCAGTACAAACCCCCTTAGTTCAATAACCTCATTCTCCTGCAATTATATCCATTTTCGCTTTTGAATTTAATATTCTACTAAAATTGACAAACGTTTATATTCTTTTACAAATACATTATTAGTAAAGGCAAAATTACTTAAATGTCTCATATTAAAATTATAAATTAATTATGATTAAATGTGAAGGTTAACATGCTTGTCATTATGAAACCATAATCTTGGCCATCCACCTGGGCATAAATAACATCATATGTCTTCCTGATGACGTAATTTTTCATTTTTAATAGCCGCTTTCTTGAAAATTCAGTCTCACCAAAGAAAAAGAATGGTATACATATTATTCAAAGATAATTAGCAAAAAAATAAATAAATATTATTCAAAGATAAGTAATAATTTTCAACCATATTATGGACAATATATATATATATATATATATATATATATATATATGTGTGTGTGTGTGTGTGTGTGTGTGTCATTCTAGTGTATTCTTGCCATATTAGACCCTATGATTTTCCCATTCTCAATATAATTGCTATATATTATATGGCAGCTTTGGTAAGTTTAATAACAAAGATTTCTTGCCAAACTAGGCTGATCTGTATTGTGTAGAGTGTGTATATTTGTCCAATTAGGACAATTCTAGCTATTATATTTTATATATAACATTTTCTCTTATTTTATTTTTTTTCTCTTTGTATATATTTTTCCATTTTAATTAATTTCTGTACCACGGCAACATGATCATAGTCCTTGAATTTCTCCTTAAAACTCTTCATTAATCTCATTAAAAAGAAGGTGCAATAAAAGATGGGATAGGAAAAAAAATCCTAATTAAGAATTTTGTGTTATTTATTTTTTGAAAAATAAAATTTTACTATAATTAATTAGGGCTATGCACGGTTTTTAGAGGGTTTGAATTGAATAAAAAAATCATACCAAACCAAAAGGAATTGTACCGAACCAAAATTATTTTGATATTTTAATTCGATTCTAGTTTTTCACTAAGAATCAAATCAAAAACTAAATTTATATATAAGTTTTTTTATAATTTTTTATATGTATTATATACTTTTAATATAATTAAATATATTTATATATGTATATATAATTATGAACTAAATACAACCTAATATTATATTTCATTTTTCTATATTTTCTTAATAATTTAGTTATAAATACATTAAATTACCTAATAATTCTTAATTATAAATGTACTATATATATATATATATATATATATATATATATATATTAATTCATAATTATATTTATATCTTATAGTTAAATATTATATAATTAATAAATAATTAAAATATATATTATATGATATACTTATATTACTATATTATATAATATATTTAATTTTAAATTATATATACATTTTATAGTCTAAGGATCATATAATTTATAAATAGTTAAAAGATATGTTATATGATATATTATATATTAATAACTCAATTCAAATTTTACATATTGATTCAAATATGATTTTTTAAGAAAATAATTATATAAAATTATTTCAATAATCAAGAATTGAATCAGAATCATACTGAATAAAATTGAAATCGCATAATTGAGAACCGTATTGAACTAAAACCAAAACTAAATCAAAATCGTATCGAAATTTCGATTCAGTTCTGATATTTAAATAAACCATAGATTGAATCGAAACTGCACACTCTTATGATTAATAGATATTAATCATACAATCCAATTGTGAAGATTATTACTATTATATTGAAAAAAAAAATCCATTGATGCCTGTGTGATAAAAAAAATAATAATAATATTAATATATGACAACACTATGAGTCTCTTGAATATGGTAAAATCGGATAGGAAGTCTCTTTCATCAGAGGCCAAGGGATGGAAATATTTTTAGCATTTTGTGCATATTATTATGATATTTAATGATTAATTTGGTTGATTAATGATGTCATGGATGATTTTATCCTTTGCTAATTATGCAAATAAAAATGTGTTTAACATAACACGTTTTTAATCCAATATAAAAATATGGCACAAAAGCTTTTCCGAAACTATTAAGGAGAGAGAGTTAATAAACGAAAAAAGTTAGAATGAATTACTAGTAGTTTTAGCTTAATACGACCTAATTAAAATTATAATATAATATATTACTTTTTTAATTATTTTATTTAATAGCATAAAAATATTTGATGTAATAATTTATAATTATATAATATAATTAATTATATTTAAAAATATATAATAATTATTTTAAATAAATTATAATTATTTATTATAATTTTTTTATTTATTAGTATAGCTATTATTACCTTTTTCACCCTGCCGTTGCCATCATATCATTAAAATTATCATTAATTATATTACTTATATTTTTAAGTTTATCACAATATTTTTTTATATGAATTTAATAAATTTAAAATAAATAATTATATAATACTCCCAAAAAAAAATAAAATATTTATGGGAAGTGGTCATACGATTGTCTTTAATCACCGAATGAAGATAGCAAAGCTTAGGGATTTGACAAGTTAAATAATGATTGGAGAATCTAAAGGGGCGGAAGTTGTTGAATTGCTTTGGCTTTTCTTTATCTATTTTTTATTTTTATTGCTAAGGAAAATTTTAATTCCTTTTTTATCTATATTTTCTGTTTTGAACTAAATAAATAAAGAATTTATTTAATTATACAACTTTTATTTATAAATAAATTATCATATTTATTAATATCTTGCATTTTAATATATATGATATTCATTTTAAATTAACAAATCATTTTTTAAAAAAATTATATTCTTTCTATGATTTATTTATAAATATCCTACTAATTCTATAAAAATTAGTTTATAAAATTAGAAACTTAATTTTTAAATTTGTTTTCACTTTTTTTTAATCCTCATTTTTATAAAAGATATTTAAGTTTAAATTTATTTTTCTCTAATTATAAGTGAGTAGACAAATAATAAAATATATAAATATATAAATAATAAAATATAATTAATTAAGTATTATTGATAAGGGTAATCTAATTAATTTTATTAATTTCAAAATTTTCATTAATTTATTTTAAAATTATTCATCTTTAAAAAAAAAAAAAAGAAAAACCTTTCATTATCTAACAATACCTAAAAAAAATTAATTACTGTACAAGATATTTCAGGAAAAAAAAAAAGCACTTGTCAGAGAATTCTTGAAGTGAGGAAATTTCAAAAAAGATAATATAAAAAAAAAAAGAGTAAAAGAAGAATATTCCCAGCTAGCTGTATGTGTGTGTGTGTGTGTGTGTGTGTGTGTAAACTAAACTTCAAAATCTAATTGGAGGTTAACTGGAAAATCATTCAGATCCACTAAGGAACAACATGTTCATTAATAGACAAGGTTATAATATTCTAGGCTGAAAATGGCCTTTTACCTAAATTTGTTTATTTTTCCTATAGCCCCTTAATTAAAAGGCCCCATATTTTGACAATCTCTATTTCATTGAATTATAAAACAAAACATCATCTTAATATTCAAAATATTCAAAAGAACAACCTAATTTGTATTAATCAATAAAATTAAATGGGTATACAAATTATTTTTTTTTAATTTTAATAAAATTAATCTCATTAGTAATGATGATAGCTTATTTTTTATCCATCAAATTTTAAGTACTATAAAATTATTTAAATTTTTAAATATATTAGATTAATATAAAAAATTTTAAATTACTATAAATTATTTTAAAATAAAATTTTAAGTACTAGAAATTAGTTTAAAATTAAATTTAAAGTCCCCTATTTTCTAATTTTAATATTAAAAAAAAAAAAAGGTGGAATGTTTGACGTGCACACCCAAAAAAAGAACAAGGGCAACAAATGACATGCAAGTCATAGGATTTAGGTCACCAGCCCAAATTGGTGCCTTTTTAAAAGAGAATAATAAAATAATTAAGGGCAAACCCATGGATGCCTCATGCAATCTTTTAGAACTTAGTCTGATAAGTGGTCTAACCATTTGAGAAGGACACGTCACACATGCAAATGATGATTATAATATTTATATTTATTTGAAATTTATTGAGATTTCATTAAATTATTTTTAATAATAAAATTAATTTTAGTCTCAGGTTAGGGAAACTAACATTATAATAGGTTTTACCATTTGTACCTAATATTGACATCTTTATCATGGTTAGTAGCTCTCGCTAACCATGGAAGACTTTTCATGACTACCAAACTCCTCATGTCTAAGGTGAGAATCAAAGAAATGGGAAAGGCACATCTAGAGAGAGAGAGAGAGAGAGAGAACAAATTATTTATTAATATAGCATCTGCATGACGACTAGCTTATGTCTGAACCAGGGCATGAAGCAAAGCTAAAGCCAGCCATTTCAACAGAGTACACGAGTGCTTGGATTTTGCTGTGTGTGTTTATATATAATTAAGAGTTTTAGTTTGACAAGAATTCATGCACTAAATGGATTTTTCTTTATTGCCAAGTGAGAGTAGGAGAAAATTTTACTCATCACTCGTATCTGTGCTTGTTGCATTCTCCTTTTACTAGTCCTTTCCATGACTAATACTTACCTACCTATATATGCCATTTTATTTTCAAACGAAATGACGTGAATCATTCTGCCCATGACATTCATAACTATTATTTATTTAATTATAATTATAATTTAAATTTAAAATTTTATGATACTAATAATAAATAGAGAGTTTTTAATAAGCGAAACGAAATGAATTAACTATCAATCGCACGTCGAAATAACTATGACTGAGATTTTTATCGTTATATTATAGCGCAATATGTACATGCATGCGTACATTTCTTTTGTGGGATTTTTCTTTTGTAATATATAATGTAATACAGAAAAAAAAAATGCTTAATAAATGGCAATGAAAAGTTAGGAAATGAAAATTGATAGGATTTCTAGATGGAAGAAATTTCAAAACACCTTGCCAAACCTTTTGCTAAAGGCACTGTGACTAATAACTAATTCTACTATTATTAGGATCAGAAATTAAAAAAATAAATAAATTAACACTAATTAAGAAAATATTAATGGTATAGTAAAGCAGCTGCTAATTAATTAATTTGGTATACTGGTAATGTGTATCTATTTTCTTCAAGTCCAAGCATATATTGCATTTTCAGACACAACAACTAACCTTTATTTAAGGATGAACAATTAAGGAACTTGTTTCTGTCTGGATTTTTTTTTTCTTTGATTTTGATATTTGAATTTGAAATTTTATAATATTAAAGATGATTCTAATATTATTGCTTTAAAATTTAATGATTTTTTTTATTTTTTTTTTTTAAGTTTTAAGCAAAACAATTTTGTGTCTATTCACGAAATGTTGCATGATTTAAGCCATTCGATGTGCACAAAAGTATATTGAGCCTATTATAAATTAAATATACGATTATAATTTATTTATAATAATAGTAATTAAATAAAATATTTTATGAAAAATAACTTATGTTCCATTATTAATTTAGTTATGATGCTAGAAAATGAAACTAAATTATTTTTTACAATTTGTAGTATATTGAAAAATATTAATTTTCTTTTAATATAAAGTAATACAAAAATGTTTAAATTATATATATATATATTTTTTAATATTTCATTCTTGAATATGGTATAAATAATGATAAATTGTGAGGAGTATCACTCATCGCAGGGGACTGTTATCAATTGTTGATAACGTATGGTGGTTGGTAAACTAATGGATGTACATTTATATTACTTTTCATAAAGTAGTGTGAAAAAGTAAATAACTTGCTTTACAATATATATATATATATATATATATATATGTACTTTTGCATTAAAAAAAAAATCTCAAATTGATCTCTTGATTTAGATTCAATGGTTAAATGGGTTCGTGATATTATTTTATAATCAATTATAACTTTAAAAATTTAATTAGGTAATCAATTAGATTATTTTATTTAAAAAAAGCATGCAAAATACATAAATAACACAGGACAATTCAGAAAATGATATGCTTAAAATACAATTAAAAAATCATAAGAATGCTCAATTTGCACCTTATATTTAAACTTTTGATCCAATTTAATTCATAATTTTTTATTTAAGCTCAAATCAGCCCAATATTCTCATTTGATTACACACACTATTTTTTAATATTTAATTATTTTTTTAATATTAAATTGTTATTTTTATATTATATAATTAATTAATTGAAAATATCAAAAAAAAATATTTTTACTTTTCAATATTATTAATTAAACTGAAAATATAAAAAAAACACTATTTTTATATTTCATATAATTAATTGAAAATAAAAATTATAATATTTATACTTAAGTAAATTGAAAAATAATAAAAATATATTTTTTTTATTTTTCATATAATTAATTAAAATTAAAATTATTACTATAAAATTAATTTTAATTATTTAAATTAGAAAAATATTTTTTTATATTTTCATTTTTTATTTTAAAATTAAAAAATTATAATAAAATAAAATATCAATATAAAAATATTATTTGTTTATTTCCATACTATTAATTAATATTAAAAAAATAAAATATAAAAAATTAAACAATTATAATTATTTAATTAACATTAAAAATAATTAACTAAATAATTAACATTAAAAATTAACAACATAATTAACTTAAAAAAAAAATGTAACTCACGCACCACTTTGATGAGTGAGTTACATATTTCTTAATTTTAAGCTAAATTGAATATAAATTGAAAATTTTGAATTAAATTAAATTAAAATTTTTAAATAGATTAAAATTTTTAAATAGGTTAAATTAGACATCTTTAATAAATACAGGGGGCAAATTAAATTTTATTAAAGTTAAAAAGTTCATCATATTTAAATAAAAGTGAAAAAAAAATAGCAATTTATTAAAAGGGAACTTATACTCTTACTTTACTTGTGATTGATATGCCTAATGGCTATGAATTTGATGAAATTTAATGATCATGATGTGACACATTGAAAAATAAAACATCAAAAATCTATGTTGGAATTTAAAAAAAAAATAGAGAAAAGATTCACCACAATTTAAAGAGACAAAAGATTAGAATTAGATATAAGTTTTGTTTATTTGGATGAACTATATTTAAAAACCTATATGTAGAGAATAGAAGGAGTTAAGTGTTTGGAGGGAAGCATTTTTGTTGGAGCGATAAAGGGAAGTCATTGCTGGAAAGGAACTCCTGGCCCGCTGCGCTTCTGACGCCCAGACTGCTACGCAAGAAACGTTTTCTTGGAGGAACATTTCGAATTCTTGAAGGAAAAGTTGTGAATTTGGGATTCGATTTGAGGGAGAATATATGGATTTGCTGCTGTGAAATTGAAGGTTAGATTTGGATGGGATTTTTTTTTTTTTTTTTTTTTTAAATATTTTAATTTATTTAAAATAAAATAATATTTTATTCATTAAAAACATATTTTAACATTTGTACCACCGTTAGCTAATATTGTTAATTTTATATTTATTTAGTTGAAGTTAAATTATAAATGCCTAATTAGCTGAAAAAAAAAATACTATGGCCTACTTTTAGCATTGAATCTAAGTTAAAGGGCCAATTTTAGGCCTTTAGCCCTTTGGTTCGAGTGAATTACTGTTAATTCTAAGTATTGCTATTATTTTTTTATTAATTTGTCTTTATGTTTTGACAATTATATCAGTATATCCATGAAATTTTATTTCACCAACAAAATTTAGTCCTGTTAACATAATTACAGTAATTAACATAATTATAAGAGATTTGTGTAGCATAATTACAGCAATTATTATTATTGTCTAAATTAGCTCATATTCTCATGTATAAATAGATGTAATATCTCTGTAAATAAGACACAGATAAATATACAATCATTTCTTTCATTACTTGTATTCTTTCTTCTAACATGGTATCAGAGCCGTAAAGTTTTTATTTTTAGTTTCTGGGGTCTCTATTCTCTCTCTACAATCTATTATGGTTCATTCTTTCATTCCTGTTATTATACCATTTTTTTTTTCTCCTCATCTTGTTATCAATGGAGAAATCTGATATTTCAAAACCTATTGTAACAGTTCTGACTGATTCCAACAATAATCTTTGGGTTCAAAGAATGAAAAGTTTTTTGATAGGTTGCAAGCTTTGGCGTATTGTTATTGGAGATATCACTACGCCAACAAGAGAGAACGATGAAACTGATGCAAAATTTGCTGACCGTCTTGAGGATTGGGATAGTAAAAATCATCAAATCATCACCTGGTTTCGCAATACCTTTGTCTCGTCATCCACATCCAATTTGCTAATTATGACTCTGCAAAAGAAATCTGAGTTTTTTTTGCTAATCGATATCAGACTACTGGACTTGCCCACTATTATCAGTTGTGGACTACTCTTCATAATCTGAAACAAGAAACAGGTCAATCTGTGAATAATTTTCTTACCCAGGTCCAACCCATTTGGAATCAAATATCTCAGGCCAAAATCAGTGAAGATCATCTTTATCTCATTTAAGTTCTAATGGCTCTTCGATCAGAATATAAGGCCGTTCGAGCGTTCCTGCTATATCGAAATCCACTCCCATCATTGGATACTGCTATTCAAGAGATTATTTTTGAAGAGACTCATCTCAGTTTGGATAAAACTCCTCAATTTGAAACTGTTCTTGCAACTACTCGATCCTCACATTAGAAATCTAGCAATCAACTATGTAAGAATTATAATCAAATTGGTCATGCTTTTGCATATTGTCCTACTATAGAATATAGATATTGTCATGGTTACGGTCATATTCTTGAACATTGTCCCACACGCCTTCCAAGACCAAAAGGAGGGCATTCTAAATTCAAGAATGTCTCAAAGCCTGGATCTTCCTCTGTCACTGTTGTTGCTGCTACTGAGGGTTCTACTGCCATCACCATGAGTGATCTTGAGGTACTATTCAAACAGGTTATCTCTTCTAATTCTCCTACTGTTATCTCTGCCACTCCGAGTAATTCTTATTGGCTTTTTGACTTTGCATGTTGTAATCATATAACCACTAATCTTAAATTCTTGTCTTCTGCAAAACCTGTATCGTCTTTACCACCAATCCATACTGCAAATGGTACTAAAATGAACATTACACATACTGGTCATGTATCTACCTCAAATCTTCATCTCTCTGACACCTATTATATCCCTAATTTGGCACTCAATCTCATTTCTGTTGGTCAATTATGTGAAAAAGGACTAAATATTATTTTTTCTCCCTATAGTGTCTAGGTACAGGATCCACAAACGGGACAGATTCTTGGGGAGGGTCGCAGAGTGGGTTGATTATTTGAGCTTGCATCTTTACATCTTCCTTAGAGATTTGTGTCTGCAGCTACAACCCCTAATTCCTCCATTCACCAATGGCATCTTCGTCTTGGTCATGCTTCTGCCAGTAAAATTCAACTTTAATTTGTCGTGGATTATTAGAATCTACTAAGTTTGAGTCATTTAATTGTTTAAATTGTCAGCTTGCAAAACAACCTGCATTATCTTTTTCTCATAATAATACTACTTCAGACACTCCTTTTGGTGTAATTCATTCTGACATTTGGGGTCCTTCTCCTATTTCTTCAATAAATGGTTTTCATTATTTTCTGATATTTATTGATGATTATTCTCGGTTTATATAGATATATTTTTTGGAACATCGATCTGAGTTATCACAAATTTACATCACATTTGCAAAAATGATTAAAACTCAGTTCTCTTGTGACATTAAAATTCTCCGAACAGACAATGCCATGGAATATCGGGATTCTTCTTTACTTCAGTTTCTTAGTCAATAAGGCACCGTTGTTCAATGTTTTTGTCCTCACACCTCTCAACAGAATGGGTGAGCCAAACGCAAGCATCGCCATATTCTTTATTCTGTACGTACTCTTCTTCTTTCTGCCTCATGTCCAGAAAAATTTTGGGGAGAAGCAGTTCTTCATGCTTTTTATATTATTAACCATCTTCCTACCTTGGTTCTTCATAATTTATCTCCTTTTGAAAAGTTGTTTGGACAACCCCCTGACTATTTCAACCTTAAACCTTTTGGATGTGTTTCTCTTGTTCTTTTACAACCTCATGAACATATTAAATTAGAACCCTGTGCTCGTCTATGTTTTTTTCTTGGTTATGGCATTAAACACAAAGGGTATCATTGTTGGGATCCTGTTTCTAATAAGTTACGCATCTCTCGTCATGTTACCTTTTGGGACAATACTATGTTCTCTTCTCTTTCCAAATTTTATCACTCTGTCAATACTGACTCTCTATTTTTCACTGACTCCTCCAAAGAGCTGTTTTCAAGTCCTGATCCAGGTGATTGTGATGTGCTCAATATTAGCCCAACTACACCTGCACCTGTTGAATCTGCACCAGTTGTTCATCTAGTACCTGCATTTGCATCTCCTCCTAGCACTACTCTTCATTGTTCTACCCGTGTAAGAGAAACTCCTCATTATCTTTCTGATTTTCACTGTTACTCTACTATTGCAACCCTTCATGAGCCTCGTTCTTATCGTATGGCAAGTACTAAACCTCTTTGGTAGCAAGCTATGACTGACGAACTTTAGGCTTTAGAGAAAACTCATACTTGGGATTTAGTTGATCTTTCACAAAACAAGACCCCTATTGGTTGCCAATGGATTTACAAAATCAAGACCCATTCTGATAGAATTATTGAATGCTACAAAGCTCACTTAGTAGCCAAAGGGTATACTCAAGAGTATGGTATCGACTATGAAGAAACTTTTGCTCCAGTGGCCCGATTAAAATCTATTCGCAATCTCTTAGCTAATGCTGCAGTTCGTAAATGGAAACTTTTCCAGATGAATGTCAAAAATGTTTTTCTTCATGGTGATTTAACAGAAGAGGTTTATATGCATCCTCCTCCTGGTTATCATTCTCCTCATAAGGTTTGCAAACTTCGGCGAGCCATATATAGATTAAAATAAGCTCCCAGGGCTTGATTTGCCAAATTTAGTTCCATTTTTACTCAACTTGGTTTTCTCTCTAGTCCACATGATTATGCATTATTCACTCGCCGAACTGACAGTGGTATTGTTCTTCTGTTGCTTTATGTTGATGATATGATAATAACAGGAGATGATTCATCTAGTATTTCAGAGTTATAACATCATCTCAATCAGCATTTTGAAATGAAAGACCTGAGTTATCTCAGCTATTTTTTGGGTCTTGAAGTTTCTCAAAATTCTGATGGTTATTATTTATCTCAAGCCAAGTATGCATCCGACTTACTTTCTTGAGCAGTCATCACTGATAGCAAAACAGTATCAACCACATTAGAGCTTGATTGCAAACTGGCACTCCTCTTGATGATCCTACTTTATATCGATAACTTGTCGGGAGTCTTGTTTATCTCACAGTTACTCTACCTGATATTTCATATGCTGTTCAATTGGTCAGCCAGTTTATGTCTGCTCCTCACTTAACTCATTTCTCTGTAGTACTTCAAATCCTTCATTATATCAAAGGCACTCTTTTTCATGGTTTGTACTTTTCCGCTACCTCCTCCCTAGTATTATCTGGCTACTCTGATGCTGATTGGGCTGGTGATCTGACAGATCGTTGCTCTACAACTAGTTATTATTTCTTCTTGGGTAATTCTCGTATCTCTTGGCATAGCAAAAAGCAAACTGTTGTTGCACGTTGTAGCACAGAATCTGAATATCGTGCTCTTGCTGATACTACATTTGAATTACTTTGGTTACGGTGGTTATTAACTGGTTTGGGTGTCACTCATTCTTCTGCCACAATGCTTCATTGCGATAATAGAAGTGCCATACAGATTTCTCATAATTATGTATTTCATGAGCGTACTAAACACATCGAAATTGATTGTCATTTTGTATGTCATCATGTTGCTCGTGGCACCATATGTTTGATTCATGTCTCCTCTGTCAGCCAAACCGCTGATATATTCACCCAAACGCATCCTCCCACTCGCTTTCAGGATCTCTTAAGCAAACTCAAGTTGGCACCTGTGCTACCACATTGAGTTTGAGGGGGGAGGGTGTTAGCATAATTATTGCAATTAGCATGATTATAGCAGATTTGTATAGCATAATTACAGCAATTAGCATGATTATAGGAGATTTGTCTCGCATAATTACAATAATTATTATTATTGTCTAAATTAGCTTATATTCTCATGTATAAATAGATGTAATATCTCTATAAATAAGACACAAATAAATACACAATCATTTCCTTCATTACTTATATTATTTCTTCTAACAAGTCCATTTATCCATTTTTCACATTTAGCTATTAATCTTTTTAAAAAAAAAAATACACTAACATACGCTCATTGCCAATAAGCTCACGCATATCCTTCTGTATATCGCTCTCCCTCATAAACTCGGAAACTTTACCCGTCGATGTATAACGTCATATACATAATATGGCACTCCACACTTGTGAAATCAAGACACATCAACGTAACCATTTAGAGTTATCCATTAAATTTTTGAATAATAAAATTAATAAGTTAGGGCTAATATGTCTTATTAGTTTGATACACCACATCAATATGCATGCTGTGGTGAGCCAGAATCATGCCCACTAGCCAAGCCCTTGTCCCCCCTTCTACCACGACCCACCCACGCCTCTATAATCTCTCTTCTCATATATAAACATTAACTCAATTAACAAACAAATTCTTCCTCTTTGCAATGGTGCAAGATCAAACCATACTACTCTCAACTTTTCCAGTCCAAGACCTATTTTGGTAAAAGTGATTTGATCAATTTTTTGAATCCAGATTGGATCGGTCCAATTCCGATTTCAAACCATGCAATGGCCAATCATTTTCTCCTCTCCTCTGTTGATTATTTTCCTTTCCAAGTACTGCTTATGATCTTGCCTTTGTTATTTTTATGGGCTCTGCTAGCTTTGCCTTCAACCAAGGACATTGTTTCGGGGTTTTAGCAGTGTGCAGGTGTTTGGCCTTTTGATCAAGTCTCTGTGCGGTTTCGTTAGTTTCCTTGCTTTTCTGGTTGGCTCATTTGTGTTGAAGATTTGGTATCTCATCGTTTGGGTCAAGCTGTTCGAAACCCAGGATATTGATTTCGGCATCCGGCCGATTGTATGGCGGAATCTGGGGCAATCTACTAGGGCCCTTCTTTTTATGCAGACTTGGTTGCGCTAGTTAAGCTTATAATATGGTTTATTGGTTTTAGCTAGCAGGTCTTTGGGTTGGACTCTTGTTTGTATTTCTTGGATCTTTAATTGGATAAATTATTAGATAAAATCGATATACATATATTATATCTCGTAATTATATGAAATTTACTCTTTATTTTAGAAGAAGAGTTTATTTTTAATATTCCTAGTATATCTAATAATTAGCCATTTACTTGATCCTTCTTATATAATAGCTTAAACCTTTTATGGAAATGAAATTATATATCTTTAAAAAAAAAAATAAAAATAAACAAGGGTGTAATAGAAAAAAAAATCACTTATTAAATTAAATCACCTTTTACGGGAATGACTAACGGTTAAATAATTCAAAAATGGATGATAAAATCATTTTGTTGATGAAATAGAACTTCAGAAATATACTAATGTAATTATCAAAATACATGAACTAAGTAAGTAAATAATGTCATTCACCTTATTCATAAAACATATGCGTGAAAGTAAATAATTTGCTTTACAATACAAGTATTTCTTTTAAAGATTTTTCTTAATTATCCCCAACCTTCACCAACACGTCGAAGACAATTACTTGGTAACTCTAGCTTTTCCGAAAAATACAAACACCATCCAGGCATCGATAAATTTGCACAAGCCACCTTCAATGTTGTAGTCCGGAGCTGTCTTGTCATCACCAAGCTGCTTCCCAGCACAAATAAGACTGCAACCAGTAATAAATCTCAGTGGCAAGAATGATTTCATTAATAGAACATCACTTATTATCTAAACAAAAAAATAAAAATGCAGCATTGTGAATAGATTGAAACTATCTACTGTGACAAGTTTAACAAAGCTTTGCCTTACTCATTATGCAAGTACGAGGCGATACAAAAGTTGAATTTATTGAGGCTATATCTTTACAATTTCGCTTCCTTAATCCTTATTAGAAGAACAAACAAAGTTTTATTAGTTTTGCAATGTAATTATCTATTTAAGAAGCAATTATTGTTGTTCACAATAGAAATATAATAAGATCAAATACCTTCTTTCTCCTCAACTCATTCATTGATCTGATCGATGGTATCAGTGGGTTCAATATCAATTTCAATCTCTTTTCCAGTAAGAGTCTTCACCTTGATCATGGTTCCTCCCCTAACCCTCCAAACCAGGTGAGGGGTTAACTCCTTTGGATGTTATAATCAGCAAGGGTTCGGCCATCTTCCAATTGCTTACTAGCAAAAATAAATCTCTGCTGGTCCGCCTTCCTTATCCTGAAAGGACACAACCATACTCAATACTTAAAAGCACAATACACAGGCCACCCTCCCCAAAAAAGAAAAGGTAAATCAATTCTCAAAACAACATCCGAAAAGAAACTATCATTAAACTGCTCCCAGCCTGCTTAAATCGGCCAAAATTTCAACTAGGCAGCCAAAGTTCGAGAGAATAGAGTATGGAATTTTGACGCTAGTGAGTGCTAACATTCAATTTTGTTAGGTTGACAAGTTCTCCGCCACACGCAATTTCTACTATGATAATTGCAATAACAACACAATTAATCGATGATCAAACCACCCCCGTACCCTATATTTTTCTTCTGGCAACAAAAATTATATACACAAACTCCTTTAAAAAAAAAATTATATACACAAACCCACAAAAGCTAATAAAAGGTATCCCCAGAAACAATCTTGAAAAGACAGTTCTCCATCAAAAACAAACACACCCAAAAGGCCATATATACAAGAAAAAAGGAAAATAAAAGTACCTGAATCTCAGCTTTAAGTTGTCGATGGTGTCACTGCTCTCGACCTCGAGAGTGATGGTCTTTCCAGCGAGAGTCTTGACAAAAATCTGCATCTTTCTTGGACACACAAATATCCTTTTTGTTCGAAAACGCAGAAAGACAAAATACAAATGGGTAGAAAGAGCTGCAACAGCTCTGCTCAGCCACTCATAACTAAAAAATCTAATAGCAGAATTTGTTGTGAAGAGAGAGATTTTTTAAAGTACATTAATTATTCTTAAGAGTGGCAGGCATTTTTAACATTATTACTGATAATTTTTTAATATATTAATTAAATTGTTTTAAATTTGATTTAAAGGTAAAATATTATTATTGTAGGTAAATCAAATTATATATATATATAAAAAAAAATCCCATGGAAAAAGACCTTTTTATTTTAAATTACTTGGCAGGCCCATTTTGGCAAATGGGAAAGAAATCAAGTCCAATGGGTCTTGTTACTGAAAAAGATAGGCCCAGGAAAAATCTTCTGAGCATTTTGTAAAGCAACAAACAGTATGGACCTTGGACAAACCCATTTTCCAATAGGAGCCTCGCAGTGGAATTGTGGGGACTTTGGCATGGGCATTTGTTTGGTTCGATAACAGTATGAAAAAATTGGATATAAAATTAAAAAAATAATAATAATAATAATTTTGTTTTTGTTACGTAAGTATTCTACTATTTTTATTTTCAATAAATTGATGCATTAAAAGGATTGATGAGGATGATGTTTTAGACCCATTGACTTTGTCGCTTAGGATTTTAAATGACATTAAATGTTGCGTCTAATACTTTAGTCATTAATAAATACTTAACACCTCCCTCCGCCCAAGATATCGCATGGCAAGTTTTTGTTATATATCTACCAAATTTAATTATATATATATATATATATATATATATATATATATATATATTATTTATTTACTTATTATATAAAAAATAATTTATCTATAAAAAATACTATTACTTAATTATAGTGTTAAATTAATGATATATATTTATATTATATATATATAAATATTTTTATATTTTAATAAAATTATCAATTCGTTAAAATAACTCTTCTTAAAAATATATATTTTTTTAATTAAAAAAACATTTTTCATTAACCTATTTTTCATAAACCTCAAATGTGAGAATGTATTTTTTTTTTCATAACAAATAAAGGTTTAATATTAATCAGATTTGTATATAATTAATTAAAATATATTATATAATTAAATTAATAAATATATAAATTTTAATATAATTATTTAATTTTAAAAATTATTAAATTTGTTGTTATAAAAATTCAAGTTTATAACAATGAACCTTATACCGTGTAATAATAATTAAGGAAAACATTAAAGTGAATAAAATATTGTAAATATATTTGAAATGAAATTTCCTCTTTGCTTTTAGGATTAAAGTATAAATATATTAAAAAAAATAAAACTGATAAGCTCATGGGTTCGTCATAAACCCATCACTTTTCTTTTTTTTTTTTTTTATTGAGAGCATTAATTTTAATCTGAATGGTTTCACCATTAACGTTGAAATAAGAACATTGTGGCGTCTCTTAAATGCCTACACCTTCCTTTACGTAAAAAAAACATTATAATTAGTATTAATATATGTGAGTATTTTTCTTTCTCAATTAATTTGCATTTTTCGATGGTTGAAATCTTGAATATTAAACAAATGGCATTAATAATAACAATGAATCCTTCTCCTCATAATGCAATTCTTTTTTTCTGTTCTCTATAAGCCCAACTGCTTTATTTTCTTTATCATGAAAATTATATTTTATAAATAAATTGTCAGTTAACAGTTCCATAGTTTCATATGGCAGTATCAGAAATATTTTTATCTTTTATTTAAAAAATAATATAATAAGTTGTAAATAACAAATTTAATTATAAAAATTTTAAATTTAGATAATCAATTATTAAAAAAAATAATCATTTAAATCATAAAAAAATTAAAATTATATAATAATAATAATAATAATACTTAGAAGAAAAATAAAAAGTATATATATAAATAGATAGATTTTCAAAAATGCTAGTGTAAATCACAAGTGATACAAATTAATATATCTATATTAATTTTTTGCGTGAGTTTTATACATATATTAAATGATTGAACTTATAAGTCAATGGCCTTCATAGACCTGGTCATATGACCAGTTTCGGTTCAAATCGATCAATAACCGCTAATTCATGGGTCATAAAAAAAGGTAAACCTGAACCGGTCAAGAACCTCTCTCCAAAATTCAATGCTCCAAATTTTTTTCTTTTAAAAAATATATTAGTTTGACCTGAAATTAAACCAAATGATTTTTATTTCATTATCTTTCGGCTCATTCATGGTTTAAGTCAAATATATATTTGACGAATTCCAATTAATCCATGAGTGAATCTCTCTATATATGGCATTAATTCTCTTTAAAGATTTATAGTAAATGAGTTTAATAATTTTTAAATTAAGTCAGTTTTTATATTTATTATTTTAATTTCAATTAGTTATATATAAATTTTAATATAATTTAATTTCAAAACGGTTAAACTTGTTATTATATAAGATCATGCCTATATTAATTACACTCACTTATTTTTATTTAAAAAAAAATTAATACATTAACAATCATTCAAATGTCTAACAGTAATTAATCGACTGCATTTAATGTAAATTTAATTTTTACAAGAATATATTTTATTAATTATTAGATTTAATGTTTAAATTGTTCCATTTCAAATGTTGTTTTAAATTTTTTCTTCCCACTTTATTTATCATTTTAAAAAAATTAAGAAAAAATTAATTATTTTTTTTGCAAATTTTACCTTCATTTATTATTATTATTTGTAATATATTTATCCACATTTATCTCTTATTATTATCTTTATATATTTAAAAGGTATTATAAAGGTATTTTAATTAATTGTTAATCTTATTTTATAACAATGAAATTATTCAATCATCGTGAAATACCTTAAAAGGTATTTGAAATGGAACAAAGGGAATATCAAAGTTTGCAAAGAATTAATAAGAGAGTATATAATAAATACACGAATATAAATATAAATATTTAATAATTTATTTATCTAATTTTATATGCTATTTAATATTTTGTATGGTAATTAATAAAATAATTAAATTATGAAAATTAAAATAAGATATTCTTTAATTTAATTAAATTATTCTTTTTATAACTTAATTAAGGGATAAAGTGAGAGATATTAAGATTAATTTTTTAAAATTATATAAATAATTATTATGTTTAATAAAGGGAAAGATAAAATTAAAAAACATTAAAATTGAATAAAAAAGAGCACATATTTAATTTGGAAAAGGAAAACGAAGTAAAAATTTTAAAAAAAATAAATAAATAAAAAAAGAGAGCAATGTCGACTGGGATATGAAAGCATTAAATGCTACATTTACTTGGGTGCACTCCTTCCTTGAATTCTCTTCCCCAACTTCGTCCACATACCATAAATATTTTTAATTAATCCCAACATTTAATGAAAGGAAATCAATAGTCAATACCCACAAGCAATTTCAAATTTCATCTTAACCACTAATTATAATTCCATAACGTACCATCTCCCTCCTATTGTATGTATATATATACACGCACACGCGTCTCCTTTTAATATAAAACTTCATCTCTCTCTTTTTGTCTAGGCTCTCTCCTCTGCTGTATACCATATGGCAGCTGATGTGAGCTCTCTATTTAGGGTTTTGACTGGATACAAGGATCAACGGACGGTTGCTAACGAGCCTGTTGCTGGAAAATCAACGGCTCTTATGACCAGGGATTTGCTTGGTGGTGGTGGTGGTGATGCTGAGGACGAGTCTCAAGAATTGGACCTCGACTCGCAAGTGCCCACTGGCTGGGAAAAGCGCCTAGACTTGAAGGTATTTTCTTTTTCTTTCACGGGTAGATGCTTGTTTCCCCAGAAAATAAGAAGAAATGAGGTTTTACCCCCTAGATGTTTTGTTTATGCATGTGTATTATTTTTGAATTTTGAAATCTTTTGTTTTTCCTGATATTTAAAGACGGTGAAATTTCTTGCCTTTTTCTTTAGTGACTTCTTTCTTTTAATTGTGTTTATTTAATTTTGTCAAGAATTTCATTCTTTGCTTCGTTTAATCCATCGTTTGGTTGCTGAGAAACTGGAAGAAAGTAAATGAAAGAGTCAAATCAATTGATTGTCATCCTATTGGGGTTAGTGACACCTTTTGGTTTTCAGGGAAAGAAAGCCAAACCCAGATATACGGAGCTTGAACTGAAAAGAATTTCTTCACATTTCTTTTCAATTCGTAATTAATTGCCTTGCTTTTCCAGCAGCCAAACAGTTTCTAGTTTATCTGGAGTTTGTTATTTGAGAAAAAAAGAAAATTGTTTAAAATATATACATATACTGAATTAATAGCAATTAATGGCAGGAGGATTGGTAATTTGGTATTTCCCCCTTCCATTTAATAGTGTTCTTCAATGCACTGAAGCTAGAAATGCCACCTGCTTTTTCATTACTTACTTTCACTAATAATTGTTTCTAAATTCCTTCATCCCTGCTGTTCCTGATAACTTAAATAATACCTAAATTTATTTTATTTGTAATGTAATTGTTGTAGTCAGGGAAGGTTTATTTACAACGATGCAATTCCTCAAGTTCAGCTTCACCTTCTCCTTCAACATCATCAGATCTCAGGCAACAAACCAATCAAACAGTGGCAAAGCTTCAAGATTTAAACTTGCCTCCATCACCTTCCAAGATTACACTAAATCTTTTTGATGAAACAAACTTAGACCTGAAGTTAGTCTCGTCACCGTCAGGAACAACTACTACTTCATCATCATCATCAGCCAAATATCAAAGTGTGTGCACTCTAGATAAAGTGAAGTCTGCACTTGAAAGAGCGGAGAAAGAACCTATTAGAAAGCGATCATCGCTGTGGAAATCACCATTGTCACCTTCATATTCTTCATCATCGTCTTCCATTAGGGATATTCCAGAAGAAGAAAACGAACAGAACCCAGTATCTGCACCAGTGGCAGCAGGTTGCCCAGGCTGCTTATCTTATGTTTTGATATTGAAAAATAATCCAAAATGTCCCAGGTGCAATTCGGTTGTTCCAGTTCCAATAGTAAAGAAGCCTAGGATAGATCTCAACATTCCAATATGATAAATCAGAGAGATTTGATGTTTTTGTGATTTTGTACATGATATATGGAATTAAGGGTTTCAGAGAATAGAATTGTAGGCAAAAAAGAGATATATCAATTTTTTTTTTTTTATGGCTTTTTATCCCATAACAGTTAGGAAATTTATGCATCTTAGACCTCAATTTGCTGCCATGTCTCCGTATTTTATGTACTCTGTTAATATAAAGAGGATTTTTACTAGTGTTAAGAGTATTAATTAAGTGTTAGCGCCCTTCATGATTGGCAGAATCTGAGCCCTTTTAAGAAGAGCTGAAGAATTTAAAAAAAAAAAAATGAAGAAAGAGTTTGAATATGAGTGAAGGCTTTGAAAAGAAAGGCATTAATAATAGATTGTGACTTGTATCCATGAACTTTAAAGTGCTGAAAATTTTAGCAATCTCTACATGGGCAGGCATGTACAAGTTTAGCGTGCATCTCATCTCTCCACTGACTATCTTGTACGTCATAAAAAGGATGGTGATGTGAAAAAATATGGTTGTCCCCTATAAATGTTTTATAAATGCGGTCACCATCAGTTCCTCTGATGATGAGCTTTGTGCTTGCTCCATGAGAGCTAATTAAAGGCCATGTACTGTGCCAATTCATTAATAATATCTAACTACAATAAATAAGAATTAATTATTTCATGATCTTAAAGTTGCCCACCTACTTAACCTTATTTGTTTAATGCTTATTTCCTCAACCAAATTATGTACACTATTTCTCCAAATATCCCAATCAACTTCTTGCATTGAAATCTATTCTCTTCAAGATTTTCAACCCTAAGTTGGCATACACAAACACAATTGATTACATGACATTCCTCTACATCTTCTTCATGTGGGAAACAAAATTTGTGCCTTTACATCATTTAATTGTTAATCTAATTCAATTCTTAATGTTTTGCATAATATTGTAGATTCATTAAGCTAATTATTTATGATGCTATCAATGAATTTTAATTTAATAATATTATAATTATTTTTAAATTAATTTTTCTAATGAGTGTAGCAATTCATTTTAGTTGTTAAAATTTATTAAATATAATTACATATTATTAATTTTGCACCGATAATATAAGAATTGACATTTTCTGCGTGATATTACATCTATTTCAATGTAACATTACCTATTTTTATATAATGTGACTTACAATATATTAATATATATTAATTGCATATATATATATATATATATATATATATATATATATATATATATATATATATATATATTATACTCCATCCATTCATAAATAATAGACATATTTAGAATTTTTACGGTAATTAAGAAAATAATTGAATAATATCATTTTCATAAAAAAAATACTAATAATTTACTTAATTATTATTTCTTAGAAATATAAAAAAATAAACATCAATATGACAAACAGCTGATTTAATTAAGAAAAATGTGATAATATTAGTTCTATAAAATTATATAAATAGTTATTACATTCTATAGAGATAAAGGGTAAAGTTAAAAAAAAAAAAAAGTTAATTCTCTTTGGTCTTATAAATGTGGTAGATAATTTTGAATAAAATAAAAAATTAAATATGATTATTATTTGTGGATGGAGAGAGGATATAGATAAAGGAAAATATCCCAATAGTTTGATGCGTATCATCATCTTTTATAGTATTGTCACTTAGTAATTTCTATTAAATGTAAATTATTATAAATTATTTAATAAACACCCTATCAATTGTAAGGTAACTTATAATATATTAACATATATTAATTATTTCTATTATAAAATCTTTATTAAAAAATTTGAGAAATAAAAATAATAATTTAAAATAATTAATAAAAAATTTAAAACATTACATTGTTTTTATAAATTAAAATTAAACAAACAATTCCCTAGCTTATGTATAATGTTGAATAATTTTCGATACAAAATTATTAATAAAAATCATATTTAATAAATTTTAACAAGTACAACATAATAATTATTTTAAAAATTTATTTTTAAAATGACGAGTTCTCAAACTTTAATCATAATTAAATAAATTAAAAAAAATACTATGATCATTATTTTTTAATATGAAATATTTACATTTAAATTTATTCACTCCGATAGATACTTAATTTTATAATTAAAATTTAACAAAGGCGATTTTAATTGGGGGTGTGAAGGGATACTATACTATTAAAAAGGATAATAAAACTGCCGTCTTAAATGAAATGAAAACAGCATTTACCTAAAATTTGTGAAACATGCATATTCATGATTTTATTTAGTGCAGCTATAAAGTGCAATTAAAGAGCTATTCATTTGTGCACCTAACCTATATTAAATGCGAATTATATTGTCTTTAAAGTTGTTTACCTACCTTCAATATTTAACGTGAAATTGAAACTTAATTGCATTCTCTTTTCTTTTTCTTAATTTTATTATTTTCTGCTAATATATATGTATGTATTCCCAGATGAAGGAAGCCATTGGTGTGACATTACAACCAGCATCAATAGCATAATCTTCAAAATTAAATGGATTCATTAACGTTCTAACTAAATTCCCACCCTTACGCTTTCATTTAAACTTTGATTTAACAAGATTGATAAGTAATGAAATTAAGATAAACAGTCTTGTTCAACCACCCTATATTTATTTGAAAGCGACACCATCTCTATACTACACGCAAAATTAATTAAAAGGAGGATTAAGGTTAATTAATTACTACTCTCGCCTAACCTATCTATAATTTCATTTTCCCAAGATAAGTAAAAATCTAATGGATTGAATTAACTCCAAATTTATAGCCATACATTTTGGAAGATGTTAAATTAATACTCCTATATAAATAAACATAAGATGCTGTTCACATATCTCCTGCATATTTAATATGGACTGTATTAATTAATTCCGGATTAAATATCTCCATAATAAAATATAATCCTGTTTTTAATGTGGAGTTTTTGCTATTAATTAATGATACTTTAATTAATATATTTAAATTAAGGGTTATTTTGATAAAAGAAATCTAAACATTTGCGTCAATTTATGATTTTATTTAAATATTTTAATTTTGAATTAATTTTAAAAAAAATTCCATTTCAACAAAATTTTAATTAAAATTGAAAATTAATTCATCAATTGGCACTAATCACACGATGGATTTGTCACAATCACCAATTAAAATTATTAGGTCAACCGTGCAAACCTATAGCATTTATGATAATGTTAAATATTGTGATCTATATCAAACGAATGGTCAAAAATTAAATAGAACACTTGACCAAAAAATTAAATGATGAGGCCATTAGGTTACCATATACATTCATCTAGATTTGGCCAACGTCCAATTTGATTTACTTTCGGATTGAATTTAAAGGATAATTATTGTATGAATCAGGAACATTAAAACGTATCACTTTTTTAGAAATAAAAAATTAATTTTTCCTTAATTTTAGAAAGATGAAATCCTTATATTCATATAAATGGTGCATAATGCAGTTAATAATATCTCAAATTTATCAACTTTAATATATAAAGTCAAGGGATCAATATTAAATTATGAGTTTCATTTGATTTCAAATTTGATTTTAATGGCACATTTCTCTACTGTTGGACCTATGTTCAAGATTATAGTTTTCTAATTTCATTACTAAAAAAATTTTAATTTAAATTTTGTTTTTGATTAAAAAAACAAATAGTCAACAATTGTATTATTTATACAATAATTGTTTGCGAATCAACTTGATGCGAATAAGAGGGACAAAAATGTACCTTTAATGTTTTAATTATATTAATTAAGAGTTGATTAAACAAATGCGATTGATAATGAAATGAATACATTTAGTTTGGAAAGAGACAATATTTTGGAGCTGAAATTTGAAATTCAAATTTTATTTTCATTATAAAGCAATATTTAATTATAGAAATTATTTCTAATGCAATAATTTTATTAAATTCAATGGGTATTAGTTTTGAATTAATATATTACAAAACTCTTCTTCTATTCATATTTACTGCATAAACATCATTTAAAAACAAAAATATTGAATTAATTCAATGAATACAAAGTGTTGAATTAATATCTTGAGCATCTTGTTTCCGTTTCTCACAATCTTTTTTCGTAAACCAATGGCTACATTTTTTATTATAACCTTTTTTTTTAATCCTAATTTTATATAAAGTAATCTGATTATATTAATTAATGACTTAATAATATTAAAATAAAAAATTAATTTTAAAACTAATATAAATTATTATTATTATTATTAGAATCACTAATTAAAATAAAATTGATAATATTTGTAACACCCCAATTTTTTAAATAATTCTTTTATATGTAAATTATAATAATTTATTATATTAAATATTATGAAAATTGAATTGGAATTTTATGTATTTTCAATAATCGGAGTGGCTGGAGCTTGTCTCATTATGACTTGATTCTTTTTGTGGATAAGTTAGGGTGAGTATGGTTTTGAGTTGATCTCGCTGACCCCTGCATTTAGATTATTAAAAGAAAATCCGTCTTAAGTTGATCTCACTGACAGGTATTGGATTAAGAGAGTTGTAAAAGGGATCAGCTCCCATATTTATACATAGTAATGTGACACACGAGTATGTGAGTGCTCAAAATTATCTTTTATGTGAGTATTGTTTGAATTAGGTTGAATATGTTTGTATATGTTGTTTGTCATGACCCAATCCCATGGGTCGGACCGGCACTATGACCTGGGCCAGCCTAAAGCCTCGAGGCCCGTAGTAAGCCTAGCTATTTTTTAACACAATCTTAAGGCCCATTTTAAGCCTAATTTCGATAATTCAACCGGATAAAGTCCAGCCATAACATGGACCATACAACGGGGAGTTTTCGACTCACCTGACTTTTAAGCATAATATATATAATAATTTGAGGAGCTCAGCTCGCCCTCCACATACTCATAATATCATAAAATCAAATGGGAGCTCAGCTCCCTCATCCAATCCAATCATACACGCATTTAATAGATTTACAAATCCAACATAGTATTATGATATAGACCCAAATCAAATAAAATACTTTTAACACATGCGGAGTTCTATAATTTAGTAAAATTATACAAAACATAATAGGCATTACTAAATGACCTGTGAAGGAGAGAGGTAGGTTAAAACTCAACGACAACTCTCCTGTATCCTGAAAAAATAAGGTAAATAGGAGTGAGCATTCGACTCAGAGAGTAAAATATCGATTTTAAGCACAATTTCTATAGCTATCTAAAGTTAATGCATCATAAATAGTGGAATATAACACCTTCATAATTTTCATACAAATCACATCATAATAGCAAAAAAGTAATTTTGAGCACTCATGCACCCAGGTAATATTCAAACAGTACATATATGGGAGCTGATTTCCTATACAGCTCTCTTAATTCAACTTCTGCCAGCGAGTATATCTTAAGTCGGACTTTTGCTTAATAGACCAAATGCAGGGGCCAGCGAGATCATCTCGAGCCGTGCCTACCCTGACTTATTTATAAAAGGATCGGGTCCTAGTGAGTCAAGCTACAGCCCCGTCTACCCATCCTGTCCATATCCAACACCACACACCACACGCATGCCAACACCCACACTGCTCTAAATTATCATAAAACAACATCCATGGCACTTCATCAATTAAGAATATGATATAAAATATGCCTAGTGTTTAACTACATAGATATATATTTATAAGTGATGCATGGATATGCCTGAACATATAATAATGTTGAAATTATAATTAAAATCTATTTTATTCACAGACGTGGATCGAGATCACTGTGTCGGCTAGGCAGAGGAGGAAGGCTGTCCCGGCTCACCTGACAATTTCATTACAATTATTTAATATAATTGACTCAATACATGCTTAAAAATAAGCAAAGAAACCCTAAGTCGTGCAAAAAATCCAATAGAGTTTTTCCTATACCTAGGACCTACCCAACCTACACAATAGTTTAAATAATACTTATAAAATCATACATCTCAACATATATCTCATCAATATCATATGACCCCTCCTAGGCCCTCCAAACTATGCAATAGTCACAAATTTGAAAAAGTACGTTTTAGCTCCTAAAACAGATATTCTGCAAAAATCACTCAAATGAATTCTAAAAATTCTAAAATTTTGCCCCGCAGTACTCAACAATATTATAAAGCAATTGTAAAAAGAATTATAATTTTCTAATAACCCCTAAATATGTTATGAATTTTTATTCTAAACCCGACACTAAATAACTGAATAAACTTTGGGTTCAGGTTTACCTATACCAATTGTAACGCTTGAAATGCGTCTGAGGTATCTGCAAATGGTGGGGTAGCCTATAACTTTGATCCGATTTCAAAATAGTTCTAGCAGCTTATCTGCTCGACCCAAAATTGTAAATCTGGGCGACGATCGTATTTCCACGAAACGAAAGTACCTACGTGAAGTCCACAATAACAGTGTTAGACTAAAATATTTACATATAAAATAATTATTTGAAAATTAGGGATATTACATTGTGTTTTATACTTAGAGATACATTAGCCTTAAATAATTATAGAAATTATATTTAAAATTAATATCTCACTCTATAAGTTGAACGCTCACTTCCATTTAACTATTTTTTCTCAGGTGACAGAAGGGTTATTTGGGATTAACTTACTTCCTTTCTCGCAGGTTTACTAGTAGCCTTTTAATTTTGTTTTCCTTTTTCTTGTTTTTAATCTAGAATCTCCGCTGTGCTATAAATGTTTTAATCTTGTTTGGACTGTAATAATTCATTTCCTTTGAAGTTGTAAACTTATTATATGGACATGTGAGATGTGTGAAATGGATATATATATATATACTCTGGATGAGGGAGATAAGCTCCCATTTAATTATTTTGTCTGCTTGAGGATTGTGAGGGTGAGCTGAGCTCCCCAAATTGAAATAATTTGTGATTACAGGTCGGGTGAATTGAGATCTCCCTATTGGATAGTCTAATTTATAATCAGATTCTACCCATTTATTTTCTTAAAATTGGTTATGAGCTTTATGATTTGGTTAGGAATAGTTAAGTGAAAATAGTAGGAGATAGAATTATACTAGTAAAGCTAGTACTAGAAGAATAAACAATAAACGTAGTTAGTACTTATGCCCCACAAATAAGACTAAATAGTAAGAGTAAATAAAGGTTTTGGGAAGATATGGATGATTTAATGCAAAGCATACCAAATGAAGAGAATATTTTTATTGGTGGAGATTTGAACGAACATGTAGGAAGTGATAGGCAAGGCTATGAGAATGTTCATGGAGGTTTTGATTTTGGCAGTCGAAATGAGAAGGGAAAAAGCATCATGGATTTTGCTATGGCATACGACCTAATACTAGCAAATATCTACTTTATAAAAAGAGAGTTACATTTAGTGACTTTCAAAAGTGGGCAACATAGAAGCCAAATCGATTTCCTCTTAACCAGGAAGACAAATAGAGCTCTATGCAAGGATTGCAAGGTCATTCCAGGAGAGGCTTTAACAAGTCAATATCGGTTAGTGGTCTTGGATGTCAAGTTTAGGAACAATTCAAGTAAGGTCAGAAGAAATAGTGTAGCTCCAACAAAGTGGTGGGAGTTCAAAGGAGTAAAGCAAGTGAAGTTCAAAAATGAGCTTCTCGAGTCCGAAGCATGGAAGCTGAATATGGAGGCCAATGATATGTGGATACAGATGGCATCAAAAATTAAAGAAGTAGCTAAAAAAGTACTTGGAGAGTCTAAAGGACATGGACCACCCTTAAAAGAGAGATGGTGGTGGAATGAGGAAGTACAAAAGGCATTGAAGAGAAAAAAAGAATGGTATAAGAAATTACCTAAATGTGATAATAATGAGGCATATGAACAGTACAATATAGCAAAGAAAGAGGCAAAAAAGGCAGCTAGTCAAGCAAGAGCACAGGCCTTTGAAAAGTTATATGAGAAATTTGGAACTAAAGAAGGGGAGAAATATATTTATAGATTAGCAAGGAGGAGAGAAAGGAAATGTCAAGATCACAATCAAGTTAGGTGCATTAAAGACAAAGAAGGAAAAGTGTTGGTGAAAGATGAGGACATTAAAGAAAGATGGAGAAATTATTTTAATGATCTATTTAATAATAGTCAAATTGGTAATAGCGTGGATATAGACTATAGAACGATAAAAAAGAATGTGAATTATACTAGAAGGATTAGATATTTATAAGTAAATAAAGCACTTAAGAGAATGAAAGTGGGTAAAGCCTATAGACCCGATAGAATATCAATTGAAGTGTGAAAGTGTTTGGGAGATATAGGAGTGATATGGTTAACTAAATTATTTAATAAGATTCTAAACTCAAAGAAAATGCCTGATAAATGGAGGAGGAGTATTTTAGTACCTATTTTTAAAAATAAAGAAGACATACAGAGTTGCTCGAACTATAGGGGAATTAAACTCATGAGCCATACTTTGAAGTTGTAGAGCATCGACTACGTCGTGATACTTCTATCTCTCTCAATCAATTTGGCTTCATGCCCGGTTGTTCAACTATGGAAGCGATCTTTCTCATTAAAAGCTTGATGGAGAAATATAGAGATGTGAAGAAAGATCTACACAGGGTTTTTATTGATTTAGAAAAGGCTAATGATAGTGTTCTAAGAGATGTCCTATGGAGTGTGTTAGAACAAAAGAGGGTATCTATTAGGTACATACAAGTATTGAAAGATATGTATGAAGGAGCAACTACTATTGTGCGCACAGTGGGAGGGGACACAAGAAATTTTCCTATCTCAATTGGATTACACCAAGGATCAGCTATAAACCCTTACCTTTTTACATTAGTTTTAGATGAATTGACGAAACATATATAAGAGAGTATTCCTTAGTGCATGATGGTTGTGGATGATATTGTTCTAATAGATTAGACGCGAGAAGGAGTTAGTACAAAGCTAAAGTTTTGGAGAAATACTCTTAAGTCAAAGGGCTTTAAGTTAAGTAGAACGAAGACATAATACATGCATTGCAAGTTCAGTAAAAGCCAAACTGGTGATAGGGAATGAGTTAGTTTGGATGGAGTGGTACTGTCCCAAAGTAATCACTTTAAATATCTCGGCTCAGTCCTTCAATTAGATGGGGGATGTGAGGAGGATGTTAGTCATAGGATTAAAGCTGGATGGTTGAAGTGGAGACGTGCCACGAGAGTTTTATGTGATCACAAGATTCCCAATAAGTTGAAAGGGAAATTTTACCGTACAGCCATACGACCGACTATGTTATATGATAGTGAGTGTTGGGCATTGAAAGAGTCGTATGCGTCTAAGATAAAAGTTATAGAGATGAGAATGTTAAGGTGGATAAATGACCATACTAGACTGGATAAATTCCGTAATAAGAGTATTAGAGAAAAGGTAGGAGTGGTGCCAATTGAGGATAAGTTGAGAGAATGGAGATTGAGGTAGTTTGGTCATGTGAAGCGTAGACCTATGGAGACTCCAGTTAGATAAGTAGAGCACATTAGGTTAGAGGATAGAAAGAAAAAAATGGGTAGACCTAAATTGATTTGAAGGAGAGTAGTACAACATGAACTATAAGCATTACAAATTTCTAAGGATTTAACCCAAAATCGTTTAGAGTGGAGAAAGCGAATCCATATAGTTGACCCTAAATTTTTGGGATAAAGGCTTAATTGAGTTGAGTTGAATTAAATTATTTTCTTTTCAATTTTATTTTTTATTTTATTAAATACAATAAATATTTATATAATTTTTTAAAATTAATAAGCTAAAATAATTAAGTGAGACAAAAGATAATTTAATCAATTATTAATATGTTTTTATTAAAATGAGATTATATAATTATTTTATTGATAATTGTGTAAAATTCAAATGTGATAAATATAAATATAAGATGGAGCAGTCACTGGTGTCATATGTGCATATCATGTTAGTATTAAAACCTAATTTATAAGGTTGATAAATTTATAATTTTTTTTTTCTCATTAATTGATTAAATTTAGTATGATGGGTTTGTTAGTAAATCTATTGATAAAATTGAAAACTCATCAATTTTGACTTTCAATTTTTTTGATTAGACTACATTGAATAAGATAGCTGGTGCAAATTCATATGCAAGGTGAGTAAGCATCTTGATTATTAATTAAGGTTAGTTGAACCAAAGTACCAAACATTTATGATTCACTTGAAATTCAAGAAGCTAGAAAAAGCTAGTGGTGAAATTGGTCCAAATTGCATTTTACTAATTGCACTGCACCAATACACAGTTGAATTTATGGAACAACCACGTCTGCATCAAGCTTTAGGATTTGCAATTTTTCTGTTACATTTTATTCTCATTACCATCTGAACCAAACGGTCCCACCTGTAAATTGAGCCCCATCATTACTATATTCTTTTTCTAATCTGTTCAGCATTATTGTGTGCATCATGAATTCAAGTTTACTTTTTGCGGATACAGTTATTAAATGAATTTTTAAATTTAATATTTATTACAAATTTCATATACAACCAATTAATGGTCATCAATAATAAATTTTAAGGTCTGCATTGATCAATAGGATTCAAGATTTTGGAGAATCAAATTGGCACTCTAGGGTGTCATCTGATTTTTATTTTAATTAAATTCAATAGTTATTTTTAAAAAAAAAAATTAAAGTTTTCTCAAAATCAAAGTAATTGATTTCTGTTTGATTCAATGCTATTTTCGGTCAATCTAAATTTGATCAGTTCTGGTTTCGAACTAACTCTCAGCAAGATTTAGAATTAGTAAATTCATTATCTTTGTCATATACACAGTTAATTGATGATACATGAATAGATATTTAATTTAAGAGCGACCAATTAAGGCTTTCTAAAGGAGCATGCAAGGATTGGTAGCCAGAGCTATTATTATTTCCCTGTAGGCTTTTGAGAGCGAATATTTCTCTCAAAGTTCATCTTGCTATTCGTCTCTCAAGACCGTTGAGTTTTTCAGTTTTCAAAGGCTCCCTTGTCCTTTAAGGCAAGGGAAGATGCTTGTTCTAGTCTAACTGAGGTCTATCCCCCTCTCAACTGGGCTAGAAGTGTATAGTCCTTAGTTAGTTCGTGTTCTTGCAGGTGTGGATGAAAATGGGAGAGTTTCCAGTGAAGACCTGCTAAAATGGATATGTGTTTTGCTGTCTGTTTGGGTGCCACTGAATATAGAGGGTCTCTTGCATGTTTGATGGAAGTAACTTTAGGTCCTTGTGCCAACCGGATCTAGTAGCTGCCGACCCCCATCTGGCTACACGCGATTGAGACGCCAAGAGCTCTGCCTCATCCCCTGTGAACGGTCGTCGGCGATGGCTATGCTTTCTAGTTTTCGAGGTCCAGTGTATGGCGGAGATGAAGCTCCAATTGGGACTACAAAGAAAGAGGCAGGCTCCAGCTACTGAATCCTTTGGTTGGTGCTTTTCCATCCACCGAATCCAACTCCAGCTTCTAGGAGGAGCAGTAGTCATGCTTTTTGATGTTGCTCTTGTGTTTTCCCATGGTTAATGAGATATAGGGTAGGGTTTCCTTGGGTTGGAATGTTTTCTGTTTGGGCTGAGTTCCTGGGCCTTAGAGATGACTCTTTGTGTACAAGATGTAATGTTTTGCTCTATGGGCCATAAAATGCAACTATGCAATTGAAAAAAAAAAGGAGCGACCAATTTCAACTTCATATAGAAACATGCACTTTTTTTTTGCAAGAATTTGTAAAACTGGGCCTCCATGAAAGCTACTAAATAAAGGAATTGGGCTCTTGCCGAGTGAGGCCCAATAGGCCCATATTGGAAAACCGAAGCGCATTATCTCTTAAAACTAACTTATGTGGCAGTCTAAAACCCTAAGCCCCAGCTCTGGTCATTGTGTTGCTTCTCCTGGTATCTGCATTGGACGTCTCCTTTTCTTTGGTTGGTAAAAGAGAAAATGGTGAAGAAGAAGCAGAAGCAAAAGATAGTGTTGCCACCGGCGTTGCCGCCGGAGATATCTGAGGATGAAATTGAGGTCTCTGATGAGGACTTGCAATTCGTCAATGAGAACAGAGATTATGCTGGCTTTGTTTCTCGCTTGGACACCGATACCATCACCAGGTACTACCTCCTCTTCACTGCCCTCTCTCCCTCTCTCTCTCTCTCTCTCTCTTCGATTTGACATTGTTTTGTGTCCCAAGGCATGTTTCTCGCGTTGCTGATTTAGAAGGAGATGATTTAGAAGCAGCGTATGAGAAGCGGCTGGGGAGGAAGTCACAGCAGAAACAGGAGGAGGAAGTGCGGCTTCAAGTTGATCCTGTTGATGCTCTTCCTGTAAAGACTTTAGATGGAAAACTTTACTATCGGACTTGTAATTTTTTTTTTCTCTCATCTGTTTTTAGTTACTATTCTTTAATTTCTTTTCGTCGCTTAATTGTTGCGTTTGATTATAAGGGGATAATGTTGTTATGTGAACCAGTGTCCAATACATCAGAAAAATCTGAAAATGGTCGGGACGCAGATGATGAGAAGGGTGATTCCGGCGCTGATAAGGGTATAGTGAGACTGACGAAAGCAGAAAGGAGGGCAAAGCTGAAAAAAAGCAAGAAAGAGGCAAAGAAACAAGGGAAGGAGTTGGGGAAGACAGAAGAAGTGCAAGAAACCCCACAAGCCGCTGTGCTGGTATTGTCTGATTGGAGTTGCTATGCAGTGATTGCGGTCTTGTTTTTTAACCTTAATATGAAAATAATTTCAGTGTTCTGAATCCTGATAGAAAATTATTTTTTTGTAAATAAAATCAAAAGGCTCTAAATGTGAGAGGCCTTTATAATTTACTGGTCTTATATAGAAGGATGAGTAATCTTGCTTCACTTGCAAGTTCACTTGATCCTTTTCTAGGATTTTATATAGTCATAACAAGCACAACATCTGTGTTTACGTGTTCTCACGTTACTTACACTTAAACACTTAGAGCTCTATTATATTGTAATGTTTCCTTAACTTATTATTCTATACAGTTATCCCTAAACCTTAAAGCAATGGAGTTATTGCTTCAGCAAAACCTGTGCATTTCTTTCTCATGCAGAAACCTATGCAACATTGTGCATGATTTTCTCCTCCTTTTTTCTTGCACGTGCCAAAAGGACATGGGATTTATAAATAGGTGTCTGTTGATTTTTTTGTTACTTATAGCATTCCATTTATCTTATCTATTTTGTTCCATCAGTGTTGTTCTTGTTTTTTTTTTTTTTGAGCGGGCAACAGAAATCTCTTATCCATTTATTTTGTGCATCTCATAAAACACAATGCACTCTTTTATTTAGGCCAAGGTGAAAGAAGATCTCACTGCTGAAGAAGTGTTTGAAAACAAGAAGCTTAAATTAGCAGAGCTGGGCATCGCATTGCTGGCAGATCCAGAGTCGAATATAAAAACTCTGAAAGAGATGTTGCAATTCTGTAAAGATGATGATCATGCTATTGTCAAACTTGCATTGTTATCGTTGTTAGCTGTTTTTAAAGACATTATTCCAGGGTAAGATGCCTGCATTTTTTTAATTATGCTTCTTAACTCTCTCTCTCTCTCTCTCTCTCTCTCTCTCTCTCACGTGCGCGTGCGAATGTAATATCTCATATTTCTTTCAAATGCACATGACAGCTACCGGATTAGGCTTCCTACTGAGAAGGAGCTAGAAATGAAAGTTTCCAAGGATGTTAAGAAGTTGCGGTACCATGAATCAACACTTCTGTCTGCATACAAGGTTTAACTTTGTGCTCTTTTTCTATGAAGAACTGTTAATTTCATTTATTGATTTCTCTTAATGCACCTGGGCTCTCTATTCCTTTAATTTGCATCCTTTACAAGTATCCAAAATAATGGAGCTCTTCTATTGATAAGTTGGATTATCTCCATGTCTCTGCATTTAGTTTCAAATACCCTAATGTTTACCTTTGCCTTCCCCCCTGCAATATTTACTCTGTAAGGATTTTGATTTACTTTTTTTTTCCTTTGAAATCATATTGACAGGTTTACTTGCAGAAGCTGATGGTATTAGAGAAACGGTCCAAGTACCAGCATGTGGCTGTTCGCTGCATTTGTACTTTGCTTGAAGCAGCTCCCCACTTCAACTTCTGTGAAAATTTGTTAGGTGCTGTGGTTGAAAACATAGGTTCTTCAGATGACGTTATAAGGTTTTGCTATAGTTATCTTCCTTTTCCTGTGCATTTTCAGAACTTGCTGTTCTAAAATATTTGGTGGAGGGGGTTTCAAGGTGGAGGCCCCTAAAGAAGCAATATGAAGATTTCTGTTGAAATATTAAAGGAAAACCATAATTACTGTTATTATAGTTATTTTAACTGATTGTGTCTGTCAATTCCTTTAGCAAATTACTATATTCTAGTAAGGTTAGGCTGTTGTTACAAAAATCCACACATTATCTACCCTTATCTTGTATTAGTCCAAAAAGTAATTGTGCAGCTAATATTGAAGTTACGTTTACTTGCCTTTATAAAAGGTCAATCTTTCATTGGTATGTTCATTTCCCATGTGATAATTGTACTGTAATTATGCTTCTTCAACCACCTAGGTCATTAATGCTTCTTCTTAATACTTTTGGCTTTGTCTATGGCTTTGGTTCAATTATGTTCACACTATTTTTTAACAGGAAACTTTGTTGTGCTACTATTAAGTCACTTTTTACCAGCGAGGGAAAGCACGGTGGTCAAGCTACTGTAGAGGCTGTTCGGTTAATAGCTGATCATGTTAAAGCTCATGATTGTCAATTGCATCCGGATTCTGTTGAGGTACAATAAATTTTTCCTAGCTGTTTTAAAATGTTATGTAATTCCCGTGAGAACCTGAAATTATTTACTTTAACCTAATCTTGGAGAAGTAATACAATTGATGTGTTTAGCTTAGGCTCTCTTGACTCTGCTTTTTAATAGAAGTCCAATTTTCAAAACGTTTTAGTGTATTGCTTAAATATTTCATGCCCTCTGCTGAAGATAAAAGTATTAGTGGAAATGCATCAACTATGCATCGCAGCTTCCCAGAGAATTTGCTATCCTAGGCTTAGGTACTTATTTGACTCAAGTTCAATGGATTTATCATTATCGCTTGACACATGTATAATGTCTTTGACAAATTGTCACACACCATTTATGCAGGTTTATGCATCTTATGGAATATTTCATTCCATTATGTTACGATCCCCTGCAAGAAAATTTTGTGTCCCACATCGAAAATATGGGATTTTAATGTGGGGTATATATGGATTTAGGCTCTCCCGCCTCAATAGCTAGCTTTTGGGGTGTCGTTCTCCTAAGTTCGTATCAATGGTATTAGAGCTGGCTCCATCTTGCGAGACCTAACACTCAGAGTGGTGGCCCATAGAGTGGTGGCTCATGTAGTGGTGGCCTATACCCAATTTGTAAGGGTCGGTGGTGCAATGTGTATAGTTCTAGCCGTGATCAACGTGACCGTGACTAATGAAGATATTGGTTCTCCAAGCGTGGGGTATTGTTATAATCCATTGCAAGAAAAACTTATGTCCCACATCAAAAGTATGGGATTTCTGTGTGGGGTATATATGGACTTGGGCTCCCCCACCTCAATAGCTAGCTTTTGGGGTGTCGTTCTCCTAAGTTCATATCATATTCTTTGCATGGATGAATATGGTGGACACAAATTTGATGTGTTCATCGTGCTGAACTTACATGGCAAGAATGCCATTTACCAGGCACCATTCCACAAATTGTACTACACTACTATTAATGTGGTTGAAAAGATGATGGCGTATTAACCACCTCTTCATTCACTAGAGAGGATAAAAGTGTGTGTATGTATTTGTTGCACTAGATAATTCAGTATTTAGGTTGAAATTTTTCCAGCTCTACTAAAAATAGTTAGAACATTTGTACTCTTTTTCCTTCTTGTTTTCTTTTTGGTATTTTGTTTACCCGCTTATTGCATTGGTTAATACACTATCAGGTATTGTTGTCATTGTCCTTTGATGAAGATCTTGGAAAGGCTGAAGAAGAGGACAAGGAAAATAAATTTAGAAACAAGAAAAGCAAGAAGAGAAAGAATAATGAGGAGCCAAGTCAATTACAAGAAAATGATAGAAAAAAAAGTAGGAAAGAACTGTTGACAAAAATGAGGGAGGAGGTATGTGCTGTTATTTATAATTTGATATCTTGATGTTGTTTGTTTTCCGGTTATAATGGTCATGATATTGGCTTTAAACAGGTTGCTGCTGATTATAAGGCTGCTGCTTTTACCACAGATGTTAAGGAACAGAAAAGGATGCAATCAGAGACACTTTCTGCTGTCTTTGAGACATATTTTCGCATCTTGAAGCATACCATGCTGTCAACCACAGACAGGTTTGTTCTTAGATTATATATTGGCTGTTAAGAGTGAGGTTAGATGCGTAGCTTGGTTTTTTGTGATAAAAAAGAAAGGGGATCTTGCTACTTTATGCAGCCTTCTATTGCTGATCTCATTTTATGGCATCAATACATGCAACTTGTTTAGAGAAACTACAATTTCTTGAATTTAATTTAGCATGGCTGTTTAATGTATAACAGAAACTTCAAGAGTGGATAGTCCAGAAGAAATCTAGCAATAGAATACGTATCTAATTGAGAAGTGCTTTATTTGCCATTCTCTTGGTTAGAAATTCATTTACAAATTATTTGTTTATTTACTCGTCAATTTTTCTTGCAAATTTTTTTTATTGTTCCAGTCCTGAAGCGAATGATAATTTAGTTGCCAATGCAACTGGGGCCCACCCTCTGCTTGCTCCTTGTCTGAATGGATTGGGAAAGTTTTCTCATCTAATAGATCTGGATTACATTGGAGATCTTATGAATTATCTGAAAAAGCTTGCTGGTGGTGATACCAACTCTAACAGTTCCTCAGAAAGAAGTTCGAAGTACTTGACTGTTTCTGAACGCCTTCAATGCTGCATTGTTGCCTTTAAAGTGATGAAGAGCAATCTAGATGCCCTAAATGTTGATTTACAGGGCTTCTTTGTGCTGCTGTATAATCTTATTCTTGAGTACAGGCCTGGAAGGTTTGTGCTACTCATGCCACCTATGGAACTGCAAATGTTACTTGATTTTTGAATTTCCCCATTTGAGTTGTAAAATGTTTTGGCAGAGATCAGGGTGAAGTATTAGCAGAAGCTTTGAAGATTATGTTATGTGAAGACAGACAGCATGATATGCAAAAGGCTGCTGCATTTGTAAAACGTTTGGCCACATTCTCACTGTGCTTTGGATCAGCTGAATCCATGGCTGGTGTGCCATATTTCCCTTTGCCATCTAACTTTTTTCTAAAATCCTTTGTTCTCTGTTTGTTTACCTTTATTGCTTGGAATGTTTTGCAGCTTTGGTAACTTTGAAGTATCTCCTCCAGAAGAATGTCAAATGCCGGAATCTATTGGAAAATGATGCAGGGGGTGGCTCAGTTTCTGGTTTTGTTGCGGTAAGCTAAGCATTCTTATTGTAAATAGATTTAGAAAATGCATTTTTTGTGGACTTCATTTATGATATGCAGTGATGCTAGCACATATTCTTTTATTGAAAAACTTCTGATTTTGTGATATTCCTCCTTCCCTGAAGTATCTTCCATCAATTAATGTTCCTTGTTTGATTGCAAATAGTAAACTCGACATTCTCTGTGTTTTTGATTCACTGTGCAGAAATATCAGCCGTATGCCTCAGATCCTAATTTAAGTGGGGCACTTGCCTCAGTCCTCTGGGAACTCAATCTTCTCTGCAAGCATTACCATCCAGCTGTTTCAACGATGGCTTCAAGCATTTCAAGCATGAGCACTTCTCATAACCAAGTTTATCTTTCCTCAATATCTCCTCAGCAAGCTTTTACAGACTTGTCCCTCGAAAGGGAGTTGCTCAACCCAAAATACGACATTAGAAAATCAAATAGCAAGAGGAAAAAAGGGTCTTCTAAAATGACTGGTGGCTTTGGTAGTTCTCTAGATACAAGTTCAGCTGATGAAGACGAGTTGAAAAAGAAACTTTCTGATCATTTTGTGCTCCTCCGTGATTTCAAAGAGAATGGGAGACTAAGGAGCGAATTAGAGCGTACTACGTTAGCCCTACAATTATATGACGAATACAAGAAGCAAAAGAAGAAAAACAGGAAGGCTTAATACCAAGAACGACAGGAAATGAGCATTCAATATTTTAGGTATTGGAATTTTTTTTCAAATTGTACAGTTGTTTTCTGCAACATTCTTGTTTAATTGGTGAGGCCATAGTCAAGCTGTGCAGTGGGCATCATGAATCTGATGTTTGATTAGTTTGTTCTTAATGCGAGCTTAAACCCAATTTTAGCTTAAACATTATTATTTTTCATAAAATACTAGTTTTTTTTTTTCATTTTTAAATATTTCCTAAATTTTAATAGGTTTTGCCAGTTAGTTAGCGTTAACCGTGCCTTGTCCAGAGCCTTAAATTAAGGCCCCCATGAGTATAACTGAAAGTCTTTGGATACGAAATTAGGCCTGTGATATTGGGAAACTGTTCATTCAAATGATGGACGAAGTTTGCTTCACTGTATTGCTTCCTATGTAACAAGAAAGAGAAAATTAGTACATGTGAACCCAAATCACTTAAAAAATGAATTTTGAATTTTGACGTTGGGGTACTCCAATCTGCAAAAGTCCATAGTTGGTAGCATGTGTTTGAAACGAAGGGAATGCGGCCCAGATACAGTTAGTAGCATAAAAAATTAACAACCATATTATTAGAATAATATTAACTGACAAAAACCATAGTCATATTTTGCTGTAGAAAATCTTCCAAACTGAGTATGAGCCTTTGCATGAAGGCCTATCGAGATCTCACAATCATTAAAACCTTATCCCATGTGACCCAAATATCACACTTCCACATGATGCCTGTGAATTAGACTTAATTTCTAACCCTCTTTCTTGGATCTTGGATAATATTTATTAATTTCCTTCATTAAAACTGGCATTTAAAGAAAACCAGTGCAAAAATTCCTTGGTTTCTCGAAAATAGTCTCTACTGTATAATTATGAAAAATTAAAAACAACATGTTAACCCATGTGGCTTTATCCGCAAATTAAGGGCGTACGTTTTCATGCTAGTGTAGCAGCGCGTGCATTGCATGAGCCTCCTCACTTGTGATTATGAATTAATATTCTATCGGCATAGCCATAGGTATAGGTCTATTTGTGTGCGTATTTTATGCTTAGGCAAATTATACGGTGTATGTATGTATATAATAATTAGGTACTTTGAGTGTTATATATTAATAATATACTTTCAATTACTTGATTATTTGGCGAATCTGTCACAAACTGTGTACAGCTTATGCATAAATTCCATCACTTGTACAAGAATAAGAAGAAAACCCTCAGGATTGGACATTTTAATCTCTTGTACTATAAGATAGGTATTTAATTACTAAATTATTGATTCAATGACTTATAAATCTTAATAATAATAATAATAATATTATTATTATTATAATAGTTGGCCATGTGCATTCCCAAAACTACTCAATTCTTGAAGACCTTGATAAATTACGATTAATTAAAGTACAAGATCTACAACTTAATCCTCTGTTTAAACAAGCTATCAAAACTAAATCAAAGTTTTTAATGAAAATTTTACTCTATTTTTAGCCTAAGTCTTTGCGTATATTCAACATATTACATTTATGAAAAAACACTTATCGAAGCAAACAGGCTTGACCAAAGACCATGACGACTCTTTATACAAATATCAGATCTTCATACATATTTACATGCACAAACATTGAAAATGGCTGTTGCCTTTTCCTATTCATACACGTAACACATTAACGACCAATCAAAATAATATATTTTCTCATGTGTATAATTCTTATATTAATCAAGAATCTTATGATAGTTGTGCTTCAGGCTGCCTAATTTTAAGTATTGTCTTTAATTCCAAGAAAACAAGTACTGTATAATATATATTCTTAAAGTTGATAAGTCAAATAAATGAGAGCACTTAGTCACACATTTCGGTGGGTGTTGAATTCTTTTGATAAAATAATTCTCATGATCAATTAATATTCAATTACGCAGGTAATTAGAGGATAAATATGCTTACTTTGCTGCTTTAAAATTTAATTAATTAATTTCTTCTTTTTTGGAGTCAGAAATTCGGTGGCTGATCTTCAGGCTCGATTCAAACTATAACTTCTCATTAATTCTGTTTGTCGGGTTCAGGCAGCGTATCGTGAACGTGAGTCCAATCCATAGTTTTCTCGATCGAGTCATGTAATTAATTATGAGTTAATTGCAATTTAATTTGATAATTAGTTAATTAATTGTCGTTTTGCTTATTGATCAACATGCAACGCAATGGAAAACGACGATTCTCCCACCATGTACTGTCCAGAATTTTTTTGTTCGTGAGTTTTGTGACCCTTTCACCTACCTCCTGCCGCTGCAATCTGCTAATTATCCAACAAGCTCAGTGCAATTGAAAAAAAATAGCTATCTTTTTCTTTAATTATTATGTATGATTTGATTTCGTTAATAATCGTTTTAAGATTAATTACATTTAATGTATTATCAATTTGAAAATAATATTTAATTTTAATATGTGAAATATTCTAACGTTATTTATAAGAATTTAAGCAGCAGATATACATTACTAATTAACATTAATGATTGTACATTCTGTTTTAGCTAATCAAAACCATACAACAACCAATTGCCATCTTTGCAAGTTTAATAAATCATTATACATTAAATCTTTGACAACTTCTTTCAACTGCTAAAGATTAAGCAAATGATTATATAATCCTAAATATAATTATATACTAATTAAGTGTGATTATATTTGCATACAACATGCATATGTATGGTCCGTTGTAGAAATTTTTTTTATTTAAAAAAAAAAAAATTGAATTAAGCCATTTTCTCTGTTTCTTTAATCATTAATTTTGCCACATTAACTGCCGGAATATGCGCTTATTTTCCTCTTCTTTGTCTCCAAGATGTTAAATTTACTTAAATTTCATTATTTAATTAATATTTATATAATTAATTTAAACCCCATTTATACATTTTCTTTACTTTAAAAATTATTAAAAAATATTTAATTTTAATTATTATTCAAACAAATCTCATTATTAATTTTTTTTTTCAAATGGTGTAATTATTTTATTATTTTTTAAATGGACTAATTCCTAAATTATTTTTACCATATTTGAAGCTCAATTCCATCTTTAGAGAGTATGAAACAGAGTTGGTGACGACTTAATGATACAAAAACAAACAAATAAAGAAAATATTATAACGCTGATATCATATTGGTAATAGTTGGGTTGGTTAGGAGAAGCTGCCCTGAGGAAAAACAAGCATATCCCACGAATATTCCCCATACTATTGAAATGATGGAACTACCCTTCACAATGTTCCATATTACGCTTCTACCCCACCTTTCATGCCTCCCCAAAATACCCTCATCACCATCCCACCGCAGACGGCAGATCGACGAATCTCCTCCTCTCCTCCTCTCCTGGAGAATTAGGGTCAAAAAGAAGGATTTCAAGTACCCAAAAAGCTCTTATATTCTAGAAAATACATCCTTGTCCATTTTCAGAAAAAAAAAATTATCAAGAACAAGGCAGGAAAATGGAAATTAGGGCAAAAAACACAGGCATTAGTATGTATATTTTCATGGAAACTTCAGGCCCTGATTTTTACAGAAGAAAAACAAAAGCCCTGAAAAATAAGAAAAACTCCTTTAAGCTTCAGGTGACAAAAAGCATATTTACACCCGAAAAAACAAAACTAAAAGATCTCTAGATTTTTCTCCCTCAATATATCTCAAGGATCTTTCGGAAAAAAAGGTCTAATCTAGAAGTAGTCATCAGTGAACAATGAACCCTGAAGATCTTCCAGGTCACGTGATTCAAGGCCGAGACGAAGCGCTTCCATGATTCTTTCAAAAACCAGTACGTGACAGGGAATTCTCAACACTCCTTTTTGGTCGTAGCCATATTCCTGAGCAGACTTGTTAAGAAGTCCGATGAAGATCGGGTGGTTAAGTAGCTCCGCGCTCACCACAAACCGCTCCATCTCGTCTCCGACGTACACAGGCACATGACCTTCAGGCACCGATGACTTGCCTCCACCAGCTCTCCTGGCTGGCTTAACTAAGCAACGAAAAGACTCCGCTCGGTGCGTCGATCTCGAGGCCGCTGAACATCTGCGGGATTGCGAGTCAGAACGCAGAAGGCTGTACTGAGAGGAGTCGGCGACTCGTGAGAGGCGGCGGATCAACTGCTTCATGGATTGCTAGAAAGAGAGGAGGTTATAGTAAGGACCCAACTTGGGATAGAAAGAGAAAGCGTGAATTTGGCGTATGAAGGCCTCTCCAAGAAAAAAAGCGCAAAAATAAGTGGGTTTTCACAGAGAGTGGAAAAGAGAGTGCGTGGGATAGAATACGGAGAGAGGGTGCGGAAAGGAGGGGGGAATATATAAAGGAGGAAAGAGCAAGAGGTACACATGGAAAGGTGATGGTAGAGGAGAGAGAGAGAGAGAGGTACAGGTAGAGTACTTGACAGGTACAATAGAAGTGAATAAATATTTTCTTATTATTTTATTTTTTTTTCTATTTATGCTTTCTTTTGGTAGAATGCATACAGATTTTTAAAAGTTAGTTTTGAGGCTGGAAGAAGATGCTTCTGTGTGAATTCTTTCTCTTTTTTTATTTTATTTTATTTTATTTTGACGGATAATCAATTTTGCAATGTTTTAGAATTATTTAATTTTATTGACATTTAATGATAATGTATTATCTAAATCAATTTTTAGAAAAATCTTATCTTTTTTATAAAATATTAGAATGTTTTAATCTCATGTATAGAAAATTAATTATTATTAAATGGCTATATTTATTTAAAAATAACATTTGTGACGATGTAATGTAATCCAAAAGTTAAAGAGAGGACGAATTAGATGAGGAAAGAGGGCATGCTTTCCCATTTTTCTACTCTGTACATTTGTCTTGATTAGAAAATTTATAAATTACTACTTAGAAAAGTATTTATAGATAGTGCTTCTCATAAAAATATAATTTTTAAATTACGAAAAATAAATTTTATATATTGTGATAAAGAACATGTAGTATAATTTCTTGTCTTGATTATACAATATTATAATTTTTTTTTCTTTTTAAATAGTTTTTATTTTTTGATTTTAAATACCTGTTTTCCTATGCTATAATTAGAAGTGATATTTAAAATAAAATTTTTTCAATAATAATGACTAATTTAGATTTCAAATTTTTTAATCTTGTAGATAAATTTGATAAGTTAAAAATAAGTTTCATTAATTATATTTAATTAATGTGCATTATTTGATTATACTCAAATAATAAAATCGTGCCATTAAATTTTAATTATTTTAATATGAATATATTTGATTTATTCAATTTTTTTATTAATAATAATAATAATAAATTTTAATTATTAATTTGATTATCTTTAGTTATCAGTTATTTTATTATTCTTTTAATTTTTGCCGATTGCAGAGCAGAGGGATACAAGAAAAATACGGCGCAAATACCGGATGAGTAGTCGTAGTTTTCATTGCTGATTTGCAGTACAGTTCCGTGACACTGATTCCATTCCTTTTTTAAACGCCCTCGTCTTCGTTTTTTCTGGGTGCCTTTTCTAAACCCGAATTCTCAGTTTTCACGCTCTCCTGATGCTCGTATATCTCACTACCCAATCAAACTCAAATTCTCCTCTGCATCTGCATTGCACTCGGCGTCTCAGGGTCTGGGGAAATATGTGAGAAACGATACTCGTGTTTGTTCCTTTTGGGCTAAATCGGTTGAAGGGAATCTGATGAAGGCAAGTTGAGACAACTTTTATCCTTTGTGCGGCAACTTGATTTTTCAATCTTTTAGATATGTGTGATTTTTTTACTACTATTTTAGATTATACAAGCTTTTATTTTTTATTTTTTAATATAAATCATGGATACGTGAGGGGAAAAAAATAATTTCACTAAATTTTCATTTTACTGTATATATTTATTTCATATATTTTAAAATTATTTTCCTTTAATTATAAATAATTTTTAATTCATATTAATAAACTTTAATTTAATAATATTAAAATTACTTTTGATATGCGAAATAACAAAAATTTTGCTTGATTATATTGTTTCCAATATTTACCCTTTTTCTGCTATTTATGAAACTCACAGTAAAAAATAAAATGAACTAAAAAAATATGTAATCATTGAAAGGAAACTTGAGATGAGAGGACAAAGGGAGAATATAATTGTGACTTTTTTTTCCTCATAAAAAAAGATTTAAAAATATTTTCCACTGTGTTTAGGATATTAAAAAATAATTAATAAAAAATATTTTACTGATCAAAAGAAAAATTATATTATTTTATAAATTTTAATAATTTTATTAAAATATAAAAATATATACATAATATAAATATATACAATCAATTTAATATTGTCATAATTTTCATAAATAAATTATTTTTTACAAAATAAATGAAAACTATTCAATAAAATCCTTCTTGTTAAGATTTTGCAAGTTGTGAATATAAAAATAAAATAATTATTTTTATATGAAGTTTGGAGAAGTGCTTTTGTAGGCATGAATAAATTAAATTATCAAATTATTTTTTAAAATACTTGTTTCCTCCCATTCCTATCCCATGAGTCAGAAAATTTAAAAGGAGCCAACATTAAAGAAGCCGGCATAATAAACTTTATTAAAGGTCGGTGGTGAAAATGAAGAGACGTTTTAAATTGTTAATTCATTTAGATTACTACATGCTTTATTTGCTGATTATAAAATTAAGTGGCATTATTATTTTTTTTTTTAAATCCTTTTTTTTTTTTGGTCACTTTCACCATCTAATCAAATAATTCGCGTGATTGGGAGTTTATATTAATTAATTAAATTAACAAAATTTAATTTAATAATAAAATAAATTATAAATAAGATTTATTTTGAAAAAATATATTTTCTATATTTTTTAAAATTTCAGACATTCAATAAATGAATTAATAAAAATATTTTTACTTCAAATAAAAAAATAAATATTTTTTTAGAAAAATAATTTTATTTTTTAAAAGTGAAACTCAATTTTTAAATTTTAATAATTACATTAAAATATAAAAATACTCACATATATAATTAATATAGTATTATAATTAAATAATAAAAAAAATTATAAAAATAATTTTGATATATAGTTATTTTGGAGAAACATATGAAGCTAAAAGATATAAGATCGGGACACGACAAAAAGCAAACTTCTCTTTTGGAAAGTAAGCATAAATCATATCTTATCACTTGTCAGGCAGTATTACTTTAACTTCTCCTTTTCTTTTACTCTTTCCTTTATAAGTTTCCTTTAAAATAAAAATAAAAATCCGTACGTGTTGCACTGCACGTGAAATGTCCTATCCATGAGAGAAAATACCAAACAATTTTCAATTTTTTTTTATTAATGATAAAATATTTTCTCTATTAATATAAATTTATAATTTAAATGAAAATTGTGTTCTATATTTTTATAAATTTATTAAAAACAAATTAATAATCTTAATTTTCTTACTATTATATTTTTCTTCTATATATTAATAATCAAATGTACTGGGAAACAATAAAATGACTAAAATAAATGAGTAATCACTTTAAATTTGTATTTAAATGATTATTGAATATCAAAAAAATGGCCTTATGGGAAACTGAATGGAATTATTATATTTTAACAGCTGTTTATTTAATTAATTATTTATTTTTTTAAAAAAGAAACAGCTGTTTATATAATAAAAAATATATTAATTATTAATGAATTTGGTATAAAATTCAAGAGTGTCGGAGTTTATTGGTTCAATCATTACAGAACATTTTTCATACTTTTTTGTGAACGCATACAAGAAGCGGTGATCCTCAACTACACATGATTGCCTGCTTCCACAGCTGTCAGTATACAGGAACAAAAAGTCAATACACGCTCGTTGATCTCCGCCATCCATCAAGTTTACTTCTCATAAAATTGTATTACACAATGGCTACTGCTCATATTCTCCAACGGTGTTTCCAAAATCAAACCAGTCCAGGAAAAGAAAAACCATACGACTCAATGGATCGGTGATCAGTGATTATCATTTCAAATGTTTTCTCAAAAATACGTATTATAAATATTTTAATTTCTCTTTACAGGCTGCATAAATCATATTGTGTATGGTGAAATAAGAGAAATTCAAAAGGCAATCAATGGTTTTTTTGGGCTAGAAACATTTGATTCAAGAGGAAATTCGAGTGTTAGCTTTGGAATTTAGTATCAACTTCAAAAAGAAATCAATTGTAATTGAAGAAAATGAAAAGGAATCACATTCCTACCCCACTTCTTATGTTTAATTGTTTTAAAAGAATGAACTCTAGTTAGGTCATGCATGAAAGTAACATGAATTTTTTTCCTTGTAAGCTTAGAATTTGAAGAACCCTCTTATCATATACACATTTGTCATCCCATCTAGAATTTTATTGTTATTATTTTTTCAATATTAATTTCAACTAAAATTCAAACTCTATGACATTATAAGTTTTAAATGGGGTATTAAATTAATTAGCTAAAAACTGATTTAAATTACCTAAATTGGTGGGAGATTGACAATCTCAATGATGATATAGCTAATAAATTAAAAATTTTTCCATTAGTATATTCACTAATCAATGCCGATTGGCAGATAAGCTAATAAAAAAAAAATAATAAATCGACTATCATTAGGGGTAAGGACAGCCTAATTATGTAAATGGTATAGAAAATCAAACAAATTAAATTACATCTTCGAGATAATTGATTCTCTTACACAATGTAGAGTGTATATTTTATTTAATTTTGTTATTGGATTATTGTGGTTACCTTATTGGTTGTGTCCAACCAATAATGGAAACACAAAAGCATCCATGGAAACTGATCAAAATCTTTTTTTTTCTTCAATTACAAGAACGGCTATATTAATATTAATTAATGTTTCATTCGGATTACAATCACTAATCAAATATTGATATGCCCGATTTAGGTTACTTATAAGATATGCCAATTAATAAGCACTATTGAAAACTATGAATAATTTATCGTAAAATATTTAAGCAGTGGAATCAATATTTATGAATTGGAAAAAAAATTAATTTGACTATGTCAAACAAATGGACAAACGTGCAATGAACAACTTAGCTCATCCAACTAGCATTAAAATAATTTAATTTCTATGTAACACTTCATATGGAATTTTTCTTGTAAAATTATGTCATAAGCTAGAGATTTATAAGGTTGGTCGAGGTGGGATTTGTAATATTATGCAATGAAGGTGGTGAATCATGGCGAGTGGAGCCCATTTGGGGCACAAGAAAAAGCCACATAGCCACGCAATTTATATGTCAGCACGACAGTTAAACTTTCCTGAAATTTCGAAAAGGAAAATGTCCATCCGTACAATCAATCGTGCAGGGAGAACAACCCCAGCGGCCACCACCCCTGTGGTCCCCACCACAATCAATTGCCCGTACACAACCGCAAAAGCTAAAAGACCAACTAATTAGTAAAAAGCAGTAATAAAAAAAGAGAAAATGACGTATGAAAATCGTGTGAACACAGACAGATATACAATTTGTGACATGGAATTCCACGAACTGCTGTCCTTTGCGGGCTCCACTCCTTCAACTTTCAATGGGAAGAGCGCCACATGTTACCCGTCAGTTACGCCTTCTCACCTTCTCTTTCTCTTGTCTTTTCTTTGCTTTTTTTTTTTTTTTTTTTAGCTTTAATGCATCACTTAGTTCTAGTTCACGCATTCAAAAGAAGGCGGCATTCTCTTATATTTTAAAAATTAAATTAAATTAAAATAAATAAAAATTAAATTATTTTATTTTATTTTATTTTACTTTAATTTGATTTGAGTTAATTAATTTTGAGTTTTAATAAATTTTTTAATTTAGGTTTAATTTTTAAGTTTTTGGATATGATTTTAGTTTTGATTTGAATTTAATAACCATTAATCAATAAAATTAAATAATTTATATTTATAAAATTATATATAATTTATAAATTTTTTATAAAAATAAATTAATTTAAAATTTAATTAAGCAATTTAGTTGGGTTTGGTTGGATCGATTTTTTCTCTTTAAAATCAAATCAAATCAAAATAATCGAAATTTTTAGAATGTAAAACTGAATTATTTTAAAAATTAAATTGAATTATCAAATTAAGACAGTTCAATTCAATTCAAATCGAATAATACTCATCCATATTCAAAAGGTATTTTTCTTAAGATATTAACCTAATTTAATATTATAAAATCAATGAATATTTGGTATTAATGATTTTTCATTCTTATTCTTTAAATGAAGTTGAGTATTCAATTTTCATAGATAAAAAAGATATATATTAAGAACGTTTTATCTTTTAATAAATTAAAATGATAGGGATAAAATTAATATTAATCCATTAAATCGGAAATACTTATAAAATATAAAAAAAATACTATAAAATAATATCATAAAAACTCAATAAATAAAATAAAATGAAATACCAAATGATGTGTTTTGTGTATTTTCTTTTATTAATTATTTCTTTTGATGGTAAGGATTTGGTCAAACAAATCACAATTCGAAATCTCAATACAGATAAAAGGGCAATTGTTGGTCTAAGCTTTTGACTCAGAATGCATTAAATAGGTATCTTTATGAAGAAAATTTCTCTAGATTTAGGCCCACCCGGTTGGCTAATTGTAATAGTCGGGTGAGTCATGGGACAGGCAATGGTCTTCACTTGGACTTGGGCACTATGGTCCCCTCATCTTAGCCCTCTCCTTTGGAATTTTTGTCTCTTCTGATTATTTTTAAGCTTCTTTTTTTCATTGATTTTTATTTTTCAAATGTCATCCGTCCCTTTTGTGTTTCAATTTTGTACCACTACTATTAATAAATTATATTTTATGATGAATCAATTAAAGCATATTCACGTCTTAAATTATTAATTATTTTTAAAAATATAATTAAGTAGGGGTGTTGCGTATGGAAATTGGTATTTCAAGGGTTAGGCCAAAACTTTTCGAATTTGGACTTGAGGAGCAAGTTGGTGGGGGGAAGAATTCAGCGTCCATGCGATTGCACATTTTGGAGCTTTTTATGCGACTTGTATATGTTGATTGGGCCAGAAGATAGACTCGAGAATCATGCGCCATTTTACTCTCTCCCTCCCTATCTATCTATGACATTCATTATATTTTTTCTTTTCAAGGAAAGAATTACATTGAAATTTAATGGTCAAAGTGCAATCCTTTTCTTTTTTAATTTATTTAATTATAATGAAATTTATATTATAATTTTAGGGGGGACTTATAATATTTTTCAATGTAATTTATTATAATTTTAAATAATATATTAATTTGTATAAATAATTACAACTCATCATAAATAATAAAAAAATAAAAAATAATCTAAGAAATGGAGGTAAACAGATGAAATTGATTAATAAGAGGTAACGAGATGAAATTAATTAATAAGATGACGGAAAATGAAGCTCCAAACCAGTGTTCAAAGCCCATAAAAGTTTAATGGCAGAGATCATCATGAATCAAAATGGAGACAAGGATGCTTTGGATGGTGGACAAGTGGATGAGATATGAATAGGGATACTGATACGGCGGTAAGTACATACGAGTTAGGTTGGGTGATACGGATACTACTCAAGCCAGACGAGCACTTCCTCCTCCTAAACGCCTCCTTCGAGAACTCCTTAAGAATACCTTCGACTAGTTGATCTGCAGGACAACGAAGAGTTAGAGGGCTAAGGAATTTTTCCGACTAAGCATTTAGACGATCAAGTTAGAGATAATGCTTCCACATAAGCAAATATTCAACAAGTGGACTTAATTTATTCATATTGGTTATGGGGACTGTCCCATGTATCTTTTTTAGGGGGTGATAGTTATTCTAAGTTAACTCATTGATTGGGTAGGTTAATTATCTTATGCGTTCAGTAAAGATAAATCATGACATGACGAGACCTTAAAACTCATTAAATGAATTGATTCCTTAACAGAGAAGCCGCAATAACACTAATCGGATAAGGATGACTATTTAAAAATTCATCATGGACGACCGCTCAATTACTTATTGTTCACATCTAACAAGTTAGGTGAGGTAGTCATATGTTTCGGTCGAACTTAAAATTTCTATATTATTAGGTATGAGTATTTAGTACTTGTATGATCCCTTATAAGATACGTGTCACTAATCGAATTCATTAATTATTTTATGTTATATTAAAGAGTGGTGAAGTGAGAAAATTTGTAAATCCCTCTAGCCTTGAAGGGCAAAGGAATATACTCAAGTGCATGGAGACATGGTTGCTTCTTCTTCTTTTTTGTAATTGATCTCGAAAACATGTATTTGCTGACTCGATCAAACTAAAAAATTTTCATTCATTTTCCATTTTCTCTTTCAGATATTCAGGGTAAACTGCCAAAAGCCACCGACCCAACATTAAACATTTGATTCTTTTTTGCTTTTCTCTTCTCTTTTCTTTTGTGTTTTGCGAGTAAGCAAACAGAAAACTACATAAACTTAATGAGAATATTTATGTACATGCTATTTATGGCTTATATAAAACATTCATTTTTCTAAGTCTCCGTCTAATTTTGATGATGGATTCACATGACAACAGATTTTGTGTGGTATAGGTTGTAGGTAACACTTATAGATATTTTTGGATACCTTCATACTACCAGATTCGTAACAATTCGATTTAAAATTATAATTGAATTGAAATTAAATTAATTTATTTTTAAATTAAAATTAAATCCAAAATTTAAATTAATCAAAATTAATTTTAAATTAAATTATGATCGTACTTTGAACTGGTCAAATTGGTTATTAGAATTATTTTTTTTTTCATTTAATAAAAAATAACTGTAAGATTTAATTAAAATGAAATCAATAGACCCTTTAATCTAGTTTTGACAAATCCTGATTCAGAACTATCTCAGTTTGGACTGGCAGACATATCTACATATTGTAATGAAAAGTGGCGATATCATTATTTATAATCGAATTTAAAAAGAATTACAAAAAAAGTAATAATAAAATATGATAAAATTGAAAATGCAGGGAACAATAAGATAAAAAAGCAGTCCAACCGTACATGGCCTTGTGATTAAGTAGTAGTTAGTAATAGTATTGGAGTGATGGAGTCAACATTGGTGCAACAAATTTCTCCGCCGCTTGCAGCTATAGTTGACTGCACAGTTACGTGCACGATACAGGAGCTTTCTCGTGATCGTAAGTCGCATAGAATCATAGAAAATGTTTACATTTTCTAGTATATAATTGATAACGATGAAATTGTTTAAATATTTTATGTTAAAGTGATTAAGTGAAAAAGATATGATTGGATTTAGTACGAAACTGCTTGCCTTGCCTTCCAAAGCAATTACTTGCAGGGGTACGTAGGGCCACTTCTGGGGTGCAAGGGAGTTGAAAATATTTAAATAAAATCTGTAAAATGTTTGAGATTTTCTGTTTCTGTTAAGCGGTAATTCTGCTTGTTATAAGCAACGTCGGGAGGCAAGGACAAGAAAAGAAATCGAATTTGTTGTGGCAGGAGGGAAGGCAAGCTCATATATAACTCCTTAAGATGAAAGAATGGAAGGTAATTTTCAAGTAATATCAAATCTTCTCCTATATATCATTTGGCGGCTACGGTTTAAGTACGATGAAGTCATAACCATCAGCTAGTCTTTTCACAAGAACCATCTTCTCGAACTTATCACTCGAAAGATGATCAAAGGTCTCTGAGTAACATTGCCGAATTAATGATTGTTTCGTTGTTTAGTTTCTTCCCCGCTGTGGTTCTGCCGACAGTGCACTCAACAAGTTTTCTAGTATCATTTTTTCACATAATAATAAGCAAACTGAAACACGCGAGGCCTGTAAACAAATTTCTCTATGGATATGCCCATAGCTTGCAATATATATAAAATTTGTTAATTTGAGTTATCATTAAGAAAAATATGTTAATTATATATGTCATTAAAAATAATTTTAAGTTAAATTTAATATTTTTTCATTATAAAAATTTTAAAATAATTAAATAATTTTCAACAATATTAAATATATATATATATATATATATATATTTTTTTTTTAAATGGCAAGTTCGACTCATAATTCTTAATGCCAAGATCTCATTGGCGAGCTCTCACTTCTTATGGTTTTTTTTTTTTTTTTTGGAAACATACTAGCTTGTATTTAAAAATCCAAAAGGGCAATAATTATAACCTGGATCTAGAATAAATATTTGAACAGAAAAAGAAAGTCCACCAATTATGAGCCAAACCAGAAAACAAATCCCCAAATCAAACCACCCTCATCCTAAGAATACAGGAGGGATCTCTTATCAGAACACCCTCACCGCCATAGATAGTTTGTGAGATTCGTATTGGGTAGGGAAATCAGACTTGAGCAACCATGTCATGATTGCTTCTTTAGATTGGATTTAATAAAGCACAGTTACCCATATTCAAGTCCAAAACAAAGAAGTTGCTTGGGTTTATAAAATGGGCCAACGTTAAAGTTATGACATACATACTTTCAAACTCAATATGGGCCATAGGCCTAAGAAAGATATAAAATTAATTTGTGTTCCGAGGATTTGAGCTGGGTTAAAGATATCCTTTTTTTTTATGATTTTAATTTGAAGGCAATTTCAATTTAGTTTGAATTGAAATAATTAAATATTTATATGATTTAAAAAAATTTTCTTTTAAAAAATTTATGATTTACATTGAATTGAATTATGAAATTCAACAATGTATTTATGTTTAAATAAAAAAATAACCGTAATCTATTTCTCCTTCAGTTGAGCTTTATTTTTAAATTTGAAAATAGTATATTTTAATTTTAAAAAATATAAAAAAATATAAGTATTAAAAATAATAAAAATTTACAAATAAACTTTTAACTTTAGGGTATTGAGATTATTTTCAAAACAAATTTTAAAATTTAATTAAAAAAAAAATTAAAACTTATATCGCGTCTCTTTACAATAATTCAATAGGTTCATGGGAAAATTTTGCACAACGTGAGCAATTAGGTTGCGTAGATATTTATCAGAATAGAAATTTCGGCAGATGAACTGTCACATTCAGAGAAAAGTGGAGGATGCATCTCCATCTCATTGCCAATTAGCCAGCAATATTTGGTGTTGCATATATTAATTGTCAAAAGTCTATATATATATATAATTTGAAAGTTCATGGTCAGTATATACACACTGTTCATGTCAATGCCATGGGCCTAAAAAATTATTCCATGCTCTTAATATATACATTTTTTTACATATAATTATAATCCATAAAAAAATCTATAAGATGAAGGACTTGTTTGATACTGCTGTTAAAGATATTGTTGAGAAAATCACTTTTTTAAATATGCTAGATAGATAATATTAAAAAAATAATTTAAAATTAAATTTGATAAAATTTTAATTATAAAAATAATAAAATAACAAAATAATTTTTTCTAAACTTTTTTTATATTTAAAAAAATAATTTATGCTATACAAATTCAATACCAAACAAGCACTATTTTTATTCCTCTTGAAATTAATTTGTTTTAGTAAAAAGAAGTGTAAACCCCCTTAATTCTTGCAAGCAATCACATCCCCAAAACATTTCCATGTTACAAAAATTAGAAGAGGAGAAATGCTAGGATCATTGATGCAGTTGATGTATCTATATTGTTGATTTATGGATTTCATGCTCCAGGAGAAAGAAGTTTGAACCTCGACTGGCCAACACGTTGTTATGAGATATGCTTGGGAGTAGCTAGAGATCTTGCTTATCTTCCCGAGGAGTCAAGTCTTCCAATTGTACACAAAGATGTGAAGGCCAGCAATATTGTGCTTGATTCTCATCTCATCTCCAAAATCTCAGATTTTGGTTTGGCCAAACTTTATGATGATACGAAGACCCATATAAGCACCCGTGTTGCAGGGACATGCAAAATCATGTTGATTAAAGAAACTGTGTTTCTTTCTGACTTGATTCTTTTCAGTTTATCTATTTCATGAATAAAAGCAATAAATATAATAACTTGTCTTGTGACTTCATCATTACTAATGTAGTGGGTATCTTGCACCAGAGTTATGCGTGGAGACCTTGCAGAAAAGGCTGGTGTCTTTGCCATTCGAGTCGTGGCTTTGGAAGTCATGAGTGGGAGGCCAAATTCAGACTCAACCCTAGAAGAAGACAAGTTGTACCTTCTTCGCCCATCAATGTGTGAAAATTCATATATATTTATTATTATTTTATTTTAATTAATTAATAATAATTTAATATATTTATAAAAAAATATATATATATAATATATATATTTTATGGAATAGCATGTTTATTTATTTTAGATATATACATTATTTTTTAAATTAAATATATATCTACAATCTAAATAACCCAGTTTAATAATAACTCTTATCACATTCTACACCTAATAGAACTTTTAAAATATATATATATATACCCTAATAATCCCTTATGCTAAATTTTGCTCTCAAAACCTGTTTGTCACCTCATTTTTTATCAAATACTCTCAACAGAGAATCCCTAAATTTTTTTTCTCTATTCATCACGTTCGATTCTATTTTTCAAGGTAAAAATTCTCATTCTTTATTCAATAATGGGTGAATTTGATTTTATTTTCTTTCATTGATTTGTTACAACTACCCTAGAAATTTATTTTTTTTTTCTTTGATCATTAGTATTGAATTGAATTGATCATAATTACTGTGAGACAATATCTTTAAATTTAGATTATATATATATATATATATATATTTGGTAGCAATTGAAGCGCCCCGTCCCTGCGTCTCGTCCCTGTTCATATATATATATTGAAAACGTTCCTGTTCACTTCGGTGCCTTACTTATATATATATATATATAAGTTATTATATTTTGTTATTATTTGATATTTCTCTTTAATATTTTGGGTGTGTAGGAGATTCGAATATTCAATCAGCCAATTGAAATTGTCTTTCTTTCATTGAAAATAACTATTGTCTTGAAGGTTCTAGGTGAGCGGTAATTATAGTACATGACACAATTTTTATCCCTTTTAAAATTTCTTAGCATTAAGTTTGTTATTAAATGAAATTTTAAATCAATATTTTAACAATGGTTTTATATGTGATTTTCTAGAGTTTTATATTATTATTGAATTTTATTTCGTTTTGATTAAATAATTGATTTTGTCAACTATCTCTGCATTAGACCCATTAGGATTCCGGGAACAGACCTTTAATGCATTTATATTGATTGATATTTGACTATAAAATTTACTGATGTGTTACTGAATTGATTTGAGATTGATTTGATTTCATTGAATTGATTTGAGATTGATTTGATTTTACTGAATTGATTTGATATTGATTTGATTTTATTGACTCTCTGAAACTATTGAAATACACTATTGAAATTGCACTATCAGTTATTATTTGCTATCTGAAATTTTTTATTGATTTTGATTGATTTGTACAAATTGATTTTCTGTTTTGAATTGGTACCTGTGCCCGATTCTGTTTACATTATCCGCCCCGCGTGTGAACTATCACGGTATTAGGTTGCATTGTCGAGTCATGCATCATTGCAGTTTATGGTTTGCATTAGTATCATATGCATTGATATCTGTGAAGGAGGAGGAATGTATCTGATATCTGGTAGCGCGCTTACCATCTGGCCTTTGGTGATGTGGGGTATCATCACCCTGGTGCACTGTACCATAAAATTTTTATTGAATGAATTTCTTTTATATATATGTTTATTGAAGTTATTTTATTAATGATTTTTGACAGCATGAGCATGATTTTATTGAATAGAAAATTTATTGTGAAATTAATCAAGCGTCTGCCTGTTCCTATTCCGTTGTGTGCTATAATTATCATTCACTGAGCATCTAGCTCAAACCACGCTTTCTCATGCATTATCTGTTTGGATCGGTAGAACTCTGCGGTGATCCAAATATTCATCCATTTTACGGAGAGGGACAACTTTGATTTGTTCTCATGGTATGCGAATTCATGTTTTCTCGGGCTAATAATTAATTTAGTTTATTGAGCAGTTTGAGTTTTTATTGAAATCAGAGAGACTCCATGATTTACCAATGGGATAAATATGATGATTATTCATCATTTTGTTTATTTGGATTTTGTCTATTTTTGAGATTAGTAAGTGACAAAATATTCATTTAAGATACTCTGATAAGGCTTGCATGATTTAAGAATACTTAAATTATGCGCCGGTCACGATTCAGAATTTTGGGTCGTGATATGGCCCGGCCCACTAGTGATATTTTCCGCTGGTCAAAAACCCTCACGCTTTAAAACGCGTCAATAGGGTTTAGGAACCTCCATCTTATAAACCTCCATCTCCCGTGTTTTGTCGATGTGGGATTTGCCTAGGGTGTTACACAATGTCACGTGTAGTGGCTATGGTATCTGGGGACATTGAAGTGAGCAGTGTTACTTCAATGCCTGGATATATACTTGACTGACAGGAAATTTGATGACATTAGCAGAAGCATTTTGGGTGATAATTAATGCACAGAGGAACTGATACTAGCTATTACGGTTAAATGCGCAAGTCCAAGCACAGTCGTCGACGCAGGCCATCAAACGCTAAGTGCTACCACGCCCATGCTCCACGAGATCATTGGCAATAATTTCATCTTTTCCGTCATTTTTATCATGGTTGAGTGATCTTGTATGTAATTATAGAAGACTAGCACATGGATGTAGAGGTGGCCATAGTTTATGAACCGCCGATTACGATTTTTAAATCGCTAGTTCAAGTTAAATAAAATCATCAACTTGAATCAAATCGCCATGAGAAGGTTTGAAGATTGGTTCCTGAACCGCCGGTTCCAGTTCGAGCCTTGATTTAAAACGGTTTAAAGAGCAGTTCAAAAAAGGATGGCTTAAGATAATTTGAGAGCAGTTTAGGGATGATTTAAGAGTGACTTAGATAAAAAAAATTAGAGGAAAATTTTATTAATTTAAAATTTAAGTTATATTTATAAAAATATTTTAATTTTTCTTAGAAATCTTTCAATTAAAATAAAATAAAATAAATAAAAGTAACTTATTTTTAAGAAAAATTTAATACGCAATTACTTGAACTTATTAAAAAATTATAGATGAAATTAATTTTTTTTAAAAAAATTAGAAAAAGGTGCATTAACTTATTTTGCCTATATATTACCTTAGGATTTAGAAGAATCAAAATTTCTAGTTATATTGCTTGCTCTTTTTTTTAAATTATATGATAATTGATAATGAAAAAAGTATAAAAGAGAAAAAAAAATTAAAAATAGAGGGTAGGTATTATAAATTTTATTGATGATATAAAATAATAACATAGTAATTGAGATAGTATTAAAAATTTCAATGAACATATAAAATAATAAAATAGGGAAATTGTGAGATTACTTAGAATTAAAAGGAATATAAAAAATAATTATTTATAAAATATGAGAGAAATTAAAGAGAGTGCAGAGAATAATTGTGTAGAGAATTAATGATATATATAAATGAATTAGAAGTGGGATGAGGTATTTATTAAATTCTTTTGTATTTAAATTGTAGGTTTGGTCCAGTTCAGAACTATGGATATGAACCAAATATGGATATGAACCAAATCACAGAAGGGCGGTTTCGATCCGATTCAAAGCTGATTCTGGTTTTAATCGATTTTGGTCCGATTTTGACCGAATTAATTTCGGTTCAAAACTGGACCGTGACCACCCTACATGGATGCCAAGGTTTTGTTGTATGCAAAATAGCATCATTAGAAGTGTTGTAGATGAATAAAGAGGTACCAGCCGTTTCGGTTGTTTGAAACACTAGAGAAAAATTCTTTATTGAGGATCTGTTGAAGTAAGCACAGCAGATTTAGAATTCTTCAATTCTTTTCTATTTAATTATCGCACATAAATTTGAAGGTTTCCATTTTCTTATACACTTTTATTGAGTAATGGATAAAAAATCTTCGTCAATAAAAATGAGTTTATTATTGGTCAGCCATGATTTTGAATTTGTAGAGAGAGCAAGTTGAAGGGGAGAGTACGAGAAACCTCCGTTTCTAAATGCTATTACATTTGTAGCAAAATAATTAGAAGAAACAAGAAATTATTAAATGCAAAAACAAAATCATCCAGTAGCCCTAGACAAGAGTGAAACCCTATAATAGGAGTGATTTGATGAGTGATGATGAGGAGGAGGAGAAGATGATGCACTACCAGAAGAACAGTCTTCAAATTGCAGATACACCAAGTTGCTGATGATCACCTCTTGGTTGCAGAGCCAAGTTGCCACTTTCTGAGTATCTCTCATATTTTCTGAGATTACATAGATGTAAAACAAACCCAACACTAGCACACAAAGAGCATACAAAACTTTGGAAGAATTGAAGTATATGTAATAAGCCACCAGCGTTAGATAATACATTTTCTACCTCTGATCAGCTTCAGACCAAAATTAAAGAAATGGATGATTTTATATATATGTTGAATTGGATGGTGGGCAACAAAAGCATGCATTGTTATTGTTTTCCGGTGGAAATGGTTTTTCCTTTTTTTGAAAAATTGCATAAATGAGGGCTGATTTGCGCTCACGCTTTAAATGCAATTTGGCCCATTAATTAAATAATTTCCTCTGCAATTTATTGGTCTTGTTGAGAGTGTCATTGGACACTGACAACAGACCGCACGTACATGGAAGCTGCTCTCTTTAGTTTCAATAATTCATCAGTGAAATTAATAGTCGGCAACTGCGCATTTGGTATATTTCTACATCCATTTCTACCTGAAAAATACTAGTATGTTTTGTTTATTTATTTATTTATTTAATTTTAATAAAATTACCATAAAAATACATATTACGAATTCAAATTAAGTCCATAAATATTTAATTATTATCATCCCCTTTCCAAGCATATATAATTGAAATTAAATCCATTAAATTGAGAAGCTGAAAATCCATATCATATGAATAAGATCAAAATTCAAAAGCAACAAATAATGGGTGTTTCACTTTTATGATGATGAGCTGATCGACTTTGATGCATAGTACAGGCTGGTTCCATTTTTGGCATTAATTTGTTGCTTTTCTCTCATCAATTATTTGCTTTCGTTAGCTGGTTCGTACCTTTAAAGTTAGGCTTGATTTTTGTGGATGAGGTTGTTCATCATCTTGTAATAATTAGCTAGGTGTGGAAATTTTTTATAATCAAATTCCTTAATTTTAATTAACACTCATTTGATGGAACAAATTTTAAAAAATAAATCTACATACTTTGATTTAATTATTAATAAAAAATACCATTTATAAATTTATATTTTACTAACTTGAATAAAATTATTAAATACTATACGTACTATTATATATATATATATATAAAATAAAGAAAGAAAGAAAATGAAAAGCAATGAGTGAGCTTCAAGAAAACTGAACGAATAAACTGAATATAGAAAAAGGATTTAATCTATATTATTGTATATAAATGTATGAATGAGGGGAATATTAGCTTTACTCAAATTATTTTTTATTTTTTAAATTAATTATAATACATTTTTATTATTTAAATTAATGTTAAAGTTTATATAAATTTAAAATTTTTAATTTTAGAGTTAATATAAATTTAAAATTTTTAGTCCCATTTATACTTAATTTTAATTAAATATAAAATTTTATAAGAAGTAATTAACTAAAATAGAAAATTAATAAGTAAAAAATATTATTAACCTATCTATTATTCATAAAAATATAAAAAAATATATTTATAACTACAAATAAATAATTTATCGCTAACGATGCATATTAAAGATGCTGATCACATAAATTCATCTTAATACTATTTAGCGATAAAAATATACGTCCCTAATAATATTAACAAATAGAACATTATTATCACTTTCAGCAACAAATAATTTATCATTAAATCCTTTACTATGCCGATTGTATAATATTTTATATTGTTACTAATAACTTATAATGATGAATTATTTGTCACTAAATATATAATAATTTCTTTTTTTTAATATTACAATAATTAATATAAATTAAAATTTTAATATTATTTTAATAATAATTATACTTATATTAAAAAATATATAATAATTTTTAATTTAATAATTATATAATTATAATCCTATAAATATTATTAATTCATTAAAAATTATTTAATTTATTTTAATAAAATTAATATATATACATATTTATTTATAAATATATTATATATATATTTAATTAAATAAAAATTTAACATTAATTACATATTAAAATCAAGAACTTAAATTTTTAATCGAATTCAACTAGATAAACTGAATTTATTGTCTTTTTTAATTATTTATATTGATAAAAATAGAGTTTTAATCAAACTTAAAATTTATTTTATATATAAACAAATTTTATTTATTTCATTTTTATTAAGAATAAAAAAAATAATTTTATATTCTCAAATTATTATTCAATATAATAAATTAAAAACTCATTTTTATTGACAACTTTAATGCAATTATTATAATTGCAATGTAATTTTCACTAATTTAGGTAAATACAAACATTAATTTTATAATTTTAATAAAATCAACTAAAATTCTAAATAAAATAAAAAGAGTAATTATAATTTTTTTATTAATTAGTCCTATTTTCAAATTAATTTTATTTTTACATCAATAAAATATTATAATTTATAAATATATTAAAAACTTTTTAAAAATACTATTCATAAAACTATTTAAACTTTTTGTGATAATTAATTGTTTTAATTATAGTTAAAATTTATATTATTATTTAATAGCTAAATGACTAAAAAAATAAAAAATTTTATAAATTTTTTTAAATTTTAACTAAACCTTTTAATTTTATTATTTTAATCTCAAACTTTGACATTAATTTTATTGAATTCAATAACTTTCTTTATTAAAATTTAACGTTTATTTTATAAAAAAATAATTATAAAAAATTTAATTTAAAAAACATTATAACTCAATTTGAAAAAGTATTTTACTTTAAATTACATAATTTATTATTATTATTATTATTATTTTAATTAAAAATAATAATACAATAACGTTAACATTTTTTATTTTAGCAAAATTATTTTTTATTTTTTATAAAAAATATTTTTAATTATTAATTTATTATTATAAATAATATTAAATTATAGATATATTTAAAAAAAAAAAAACTAGTTATAATAAAAGCTGGGGGTGATTGATTGGCCGGCATTCATTGGCCTTAAATAGAGGTTGAATATCTAATGGCGGAGAAGCACAGATCAAGCCCCAACGCCTACGGACCGTGAGATTGCCAGTTGTCAGTTGAACGTTAACATTGAACATCATATTTGAATAAATTCCATAGTACCGATAGTTTCCATGGTCACCAATTAATCTCATTAGATCTAACTTCATTTGTGGATGTTTTAATTAAGAATGTTGTTATCATAATTTTTATTTTATATAAAATTAAATCACATTTAATAATTATTAAATTAAGTATTTAGATTTAAACATAATGTAATTAAATATTTTAGAGTTGGATAAGTGAGGTGGGATTATACATGATAAAGCATGCCCACTTCAATAAGTGAAGCGGGTGGAATCCCAAGTGCAGTTGCAGGGCACCTGCTATTGCGTCTAAGAAACCCATAAACAATGTCAATGGCAAACTTCTTCAGGAAAGATGATGCCTCACTTGCTTTCACACTAGTATTGCTAATCATGTAAGCCACACCTGCTTCTTTTGCCTCCATCAGTTCCTCTACTTCCTCGCTTACTTCTATATTTATTTTAAACCTCACTTTCCTTGTCCCAGCACCAGTAGTACCCTTCTCATTTGCCTCTATTATTGCCATTTCTTGGCTTTGAACTTGACATTTCAGGAATCTTGACATGTTTTCAATCAGATGAGTTTCCAAGTCATGGCTGTCCCTCACATCCTTGTACCCGTATCTGACCAGAGCGATGACATAAGACTTCAGTACTCAGCAATTCAGCTGAAAAGACAAAAAAAAAATTCCAATGCATAGAGTGTGGGCTGAATTTTACCTAACAATGCACCGGAACAGAGGGAATTCTGGAGGTCCTATCCTCACAAAATGGAAACGCTCACCAACTGGAACTTTTGGGATCATCAAAGACTGAAGGGTCACGAATATGAGAATCTGATGGAATGCGGGAAAGTTTGTGACAAAATGAGCGAACATTGGGGGCACACCATTGGTAACATCAGAGTAAACTAGGCAAATTCCTGGAACTCTTGTTATTCCCAGGTTTGATCCTAGGGTCAGCAGGCTGTCCAAGCTAACCTTGTTCTCCATCTCAAACGCAAGCTTTTTTGAAGTTCCGTAATGCCACGTTGACATTAGAGACAAGATTAGGAGAGAGACCACTAGGGGAAGCCATCCTCCTTTGTGTACCTTGGCAAGGCAGGCAGAGAAATACGACAATTCCACAAATCCAAACACCAATACAAACAGTAAAGCCCAGAAAACATTTCGATTCCACACAGTGCTAATGATCAAAAACATCAACAAGGTTGTGACGAACATAACTACAACCACAGCAAGACCTGTACATAAACAACAAAATCACAAGGCTTGATTATAATATGCTCATACACGAAATTAAACAGGAAGAGGAGAGAGGGATGTAATGCAAACCGTATGCATTGCCAATCATAGCAGTGTCTCTGAATCCAATAACAACAGCAAGACACAACAGCATTAGTATCCAGTTCACCTCTGGTATGTATATCTGCCCATGTATATTATTTGATGTGTGCACTATCTTTACTCGTGGGAAGCAACCCAGTGCCCTGGACTGACTAATGATGGAGAAAGTTGCCGAGATTATTGCTTGGCTACCCACCACAGTTGCCAGGGTTGCAATGAGAAACACTGGCCAAAATATTACCTCTGAAGGGCATAGAAGGATGAGGAAAAGGAAGAAAATTTGAAAATTATCTTACTAAACATGCTCCAATTCAAGAGGGGCATCTAATTCTTTCACAAGTAAGAGCAGCCTTGCAATTTTCCAGTCTATAGAAATATATTCAAGCTTACCTGGGATAGCCTTGTAAAAACTTCTCTGAAGATCCTCTTTGTGCATGGATAGGTAGGCAGCTTCACCCATATAAGCCAGAACCAAGCAAGGATACACAATTACTGTAAAAGCAATCTATTTGAAGAAGGCATGGATTTTCAATATTCATGTTTCTTTAAAGATTATTCAAGAATAAAACATAGCAAATAGTGGAAAATAGATTACCCTGAGAGAAAGTTGTGAGAAATGGCCAAGATCAGCAAACATAGCTTCTGCTCCTGCAGATCAGCCTTTACCATAAGAGAAGCTCAATTGACACGATTAAATTTTGTAATTTTTCCTTGCAACTAACCTGTAACACAGAGAACAATGCCTCCTAGTGAACTCCATCCACTTTTTCCGGCTTTCTGGAAAAATTTATAAATATAGCTTGGAGATAGAGCATTGATCACGCCAGGGTTCCAATGGAATATGTTATAAATGCCAACTCCACCAAGGCACAGTAGCCAAGCTAACAAAATTGGAGCAAACAGAAACCCAACTCTATGTGTTCCACAGTGCTGGAGTGCAAAAAGCCCCACCAAGACCACACAGGCAATTGCCACAATATAATCTGGCACATATAAACAGGTTAAAGATTATGCAAGAAGACCATAGAGCTTTATCTCAATTGTACTGGAGCCATTTTGAGGACAGTGATGTCTTAAGTTAGAGCCCAAACAAACAAATTTATGTAAGAAGGGAAATAGAGCTCATAATATATGCGTAATTTAAGTGAACTCGCCAATCTAAACATTTTAGACTCTTAAAATAATTGCCAAGATTTCATGCAAGGCAACTCCAGATTTGGAGCAAGCAGATGAGGATGATACTATAACTTACTCTCATGTAAATTTGGCACCTTTGTTTCAATTCCGTACACTGCAGATAAAACTGCGAAACAAGAATGGCGAACGCTTAAAGAGTAGAAAATTGCAGAGAAAGCACACAAATGCAAATAAAAATTATCACTAATGAAAATACCTCAGTGATATGTTAAGAACTCATACCAGACATTGTTGGGGTCAGAATTCCATCACCGATAACCATGCTAGTCCCAAGCAGAACAACTAGCAGCAACACTAGACGAGAAGAATGATGCTTCTCGAAGAATTCCTTTATAAGCAAGCTAGTTCTTGTCTCCTTGGTAGGCGCAGAAGAATCATGAGAAGAAAAACCCTCATGCCCCATGTGAGAGCCCTCTAAGAAACCCATTTTGGAGCGTCGGCAGAGCAATGAATACAATGCAAATGGTCCGCCTGTACAGAGATTCAAGATTGGCTCTGAACAAAAATGAGCACTAATCTTTGAATTAATAAGAGGGTTAAAAAATATATCGGAAATGTAGATGTAAGCACCTTCGCCATTGTCATCTGCCCCTAACACAAATATAATGTACTTGCAAAGAGGAATGATGGTCAAAGTCCAGAAAACTAGAGAAAGTACCCCAAAAATCTCCTGGTTCTCCTCGTAGAGCTGTAAACTCCCAGAGAATGTGCTTTTATAGACATACATAGGGGATGTGCATAAATCCCCGTAAACAACCCCGAAACTCTGGTAGGAAAGTAACAGAGTTGTTTTGTAGAGCTTCTGCATATAATTCAAGGCAAAGAAAGACAAAACTTGAAATACTGATCAAATTTCATTGAAGAAAAAGGAATAAAACAGAGTTAACAGAGAAATAAATATTAGCAGGGAAGAACAGTCACATCTGTTTTAGAGTGCAGCCCATTAACACTTCAAGTCTTCAACCCATTGGAGAAGAATAGAATGAAAATTTCAAAGAAAATAAAGACATATTGCCTAGAAAAGTTTAGGAAAAGAGAACCCATCATTGAACTGAAGTCTGTAACTTGCAAAATTTCGGAAAAAAAAAAGGCCACGAGAGTTTATTTCACTTTCTCAGGAACCAAAGAAGAATAAAAAAAATAACCATTTATTCAATAGCATTTAGAAGAAAAACAGATAAGACCATGCAAATATGTTTTACCAGTCGAGACTCCCAGGTTTTAAAGCCCGATTCTTGAACCATTTTTCGTCCCCTAATGTATAACTCTTTAAAACTTCTACACTAAAAAATTTTCTTCTTTGGATAGGCAATAACATCGAAATGTTATTTATGCGTTTGGATTTCTCTGTTTCTTCTTGAATAAGAAATAAGTATGCCAAATAAAGAAGTAAGGAGATAAGAATTAATGGGCTACATCCTCTATTGTGGTCTTCTTTCAAGAATAAGGCTTTCTTTATAAAGCCATTGGTGACATCCTCAGAGGGAGAAAGATAACAAAGAGAAAGACTTAGTAAGAGAAAAGACAATTATAGAAAATGACATTGCAAAATAAAATAAAGGATAACAAAATTTGAAAGAAAGTTCAGTTTTTAGCTTTGTTGTGTTGAAATTGCTTAGAGGTTACCAAAATTCTGCCTGTTTACTTGCATTACTGCCCTCGGTGTCAACGACTTTTTTTGTCAGATTCTTCTCAGTGACCAGAAGCCAATAGATTTTTTTCTTTGCACCTTGGAAGGAAAAGCACCCTCAAGGATTCATACTCTGACAACTCCATCTCCTTTGCCCAATCCTCAGGCTTAGTCCCTCGTTTGTACCCAAAAAAAAAAAAAGGCAAATTTTCGATCACAAAGCATATGCTTGAATCTTTGTAATAGATTTTTTTTTAAATGAAATTATTTCCCATTCCTTTGAATGTTGTTTATCTTTGTAATAGGTTTATGGCATATCCCTTAGAACTTGTCGTACTGCTTTTATAACATGTGGAAACATTTGGAGTTTAGTAGGGAGATAATAGCTATTTATAGCATGGGGAAGAGAATCCTGAGATGGGTCGAAAGGTACAACGTAGGTCCTAGTACGAATGTTGTGCCAGCTCAGGCAGCTACTTGCCTGGTTGTGCGTTGCGGCTGGTCAAACCTAGTTAACTTGTTCCATTTATCGGATAGTTGGCCGAGTTTTCTTGTGCTTGTGTTTCTTCTGGGACAAATCTATAAAAGCAAACGCTTCCCTCATTTTCACAGGTTTAATGGCACGACGGTGAGACCTAAATATGCTGTGAATTTATTCAAACGGTTGGTGCCGATATAACTATCACAATTCCATAGTTGACCTCTTTTTTTTTTTTTTTTTCTTTTTTTTTTTTTCCCATCTTGCTGGAATTCACCATCATCAAACATCAGTATCTTGACCTGTTTGTTTGGCTTATGTAGACAGCCTTTTTTAAAAAAAATAATAATAATAAATTTGCAATATTTTTTGAAAGAAGGGAGGGCATGTTAACACTTCCCTCTTTTTCACAGGTTTAATGGCTCGACGGTGAGACCTAAATATGCTGTGAATTTATTCAAACGGCTGGTGCCGATATAACCATCACAATTCCATAGTTGACCTCTTTTTTTTCTTTTTTTTTTTTTTCCCATCTTGCTGGAATTCACCATCATCAAACGTCAGCACCTTGACCTGTTTGTTTGGCTTATGTAGATAGCCTTTTTTTTTAAAAAAAAAGAAATAATAAATTTGCAATTTTTTTGAAAGAAGGGAAGGCATGTTAGCTTGTTGATTTGCCTAACTTGAACCTGAAATTTGGCAAGTGAAATAACAATTTAGCTGCAATTGCGAGGTCTTTGCTAAACTTTTCCTTTCCCTATTCATTGAGGGCCATAAAGAGCATGCTCTATAGGAGTCTGATGGGATTTTTGTATTGGAAATTGCACTGACTAGTTTTTGTAAAATCACATTTGCCAAACACATTTCCACTCTTAGAAGAAGACCACTACAGAAACACTTTCAAATAATTAAGAAGTGGTGGCCTCAAAATTCTATCCACAATATATCTCATATCAGATATGGATTTTATTTATGGTTTGCTCACCATGGAACATGCTCTATGGAATCAAAACAAAACAAAAGAAACCAGAAAATTAAAACTGCCGTGCTAATCCAATATTAATTACAACTTGCCAGAACATGAAAATTTTCCATGTAAAGGATATAGAAAGGTAAGTGTAACTGGCTAACTGCAATTCATTATGATTAATGACAACAAAGGTTTAGAAACCCAGCCTGTACCATACCATAGTCCATAGCTAATCCATTTTAAGGGATGATTTGTCCACGACTTTCTTGCCAGTAAGTACAAAGAATTAGCGAATCCTATGGCCAACCCATCATTGTGAAAACGCCAAAAGCATGATTTGTGGGGTTAAACATGCATATAAACGCGATAATCTCAAATTATATAATACCATAGATACATGTTATAGCAGGAGCTGTAGCAAACCAAACCATAAGAGCTGTAGCAAACCAAACCATGGTTTCTCTTACAAATTTCTTGCTTCTTCTTCTTGCTCTCATCCCTACCTTCTTATTGCATGATACCCACAATTTTTTTTCAGCCAATGATGAATTAATCGAGCTAGAATGTCACTGAAGCCTCAGAACTGTGCATGGAGTGCCTAAAATAAGACCCAAGGGCCCCATATAGTGATGAGATAGGGATTGCCAGAATCATCACAACTTGTCTAAGCAACCACTCTAAACACTTGGCAGCCAATATGTCTAAGCTTGTTCTTGGAGTCCCAGGTAAAAAATTAAAGTCTGCTTGTGAAGCCTGTAGCCGAGGGTATTGTCAAGCAGGTAAAGATCTATCTAAAGTGCTCTCTTACTTGAAGATAGGGGATTATGATAAGGCTGGCCATTCTGTGCTTACAGCCCTCAAGTTTCAGCTAATTTGCCAGAAGAGTATTAAGAGCCAAAAATGGCATCTCCCAGGGAGCATTGCTTATGAGATGAAGGTTTATGAAGATCTTTCTCAGGGAGCTATGAGAATAATTGATCGGCTCTGGCTATTTATGTGCTAATTAATTTACTCTCTCATCAACAATATCATACAAATTAAGAAATACATTATCTAGTACTTGACTAGTACTGCAAATCAAGACAGAAAGAATTAATAAGATGGGAGAGCTTTAAATTCTCTATTTTTATCAAAATTCATTTAATAGTTTAAGCCTCAAAATTTTGATGGATTCTGACTATAATTAATTAATTATTTATTAGCAATAATGGACATCAAAATTCTAATGTCACTAACAAAATGAAAATATAAAGTCACATGCATATACTCTCATGTATCTAAACGTGTTAGGGTTCAACTAGTTAAAATTTAAGAACTAATTAAAATCAATTTCCAATCAACTAATAATCTAACTCAAAACAATTGAAAAGTTAAAGTTAAATATGATAGTTGGAAATCATTATTTTAGTGTTTATTTACTTGTAGAAAGTATGTTTTCCATTTTTCATTATATAAGAGAAATTAATATGTTCAACTTTTAATAAATAGAAAATAATTTTTTAATTAAAAAAATTATTCATAACTTTCATAACTAAAAGAAATAAATCATTATAAAATATTTTTAAAATTCATTTATTATTAAAATTATTTTAATATGTGTTATTCGTTTATTTTATAATAATATAGTTAATTTTTATTATTATAAATAAATATTTTGTTAAATAATTTATTAAATTTTGATTGTATAAAGTTGCCATGTAATTTTGATTATAGGAAAATCATTATTTTTCAATTAGAAATCAAGCCTTTTGTCTTAAAGAAAAATAGTATAAAATAATCTAAAACTATTTTTCAAATTTTATTTAAAATTTCAAGAATTAAATTTTCATTTGGAAAATTGATATATTTTAACATAAAATTATATTTTTATTCTTTTAATTAGTTTAAAAAATTACTCTAACACTCTATTTTGAAGGAAGTAGAATAAAGTAAAATTTTTTAAAATAAGGTTTTCATAGATTTTAAACTTTTACAAGCTTTTAGGTTTTTAAGAAAAGAAAAGTTTTTTTTTAAGTATTTAAAAATTTAAAAAAATAAAAAACCATATCAACCCATCAATTTGATGGGTTGAAAAATAAAAGTTTTTAAAAACCACTCAAAGCTATAATTTACAAAATATTTTATCCCCTTAAATGTACGGTCAATATTTTTTTTAATTGATATTCAGTAGCCATTAAATTAAAGTTAATTTATAAAAAAAAATTTTATTTAAATTTGATCTATTATAAATTTAAAATATAAATATATAAAATTTATTTAAATGAATTTCATTTATTTTATGATGTATTGAATTTACATAAGAAAAACATAATTTATAAAGCCTAGCTTAATTTTATTTGATGACCGAAAACGTATTATTCACTTATCTTTCAGTCTTATTCTTTAATCCCACAAAAAGAAAAATGCTAATTTATAAAATCGTGGTGCTAATAACAATTTTAAAAAAAAAAAAGCACTGGGCCGTTGCATCATCAATGGGATCTCTGGGCCTCTTATAAGAAGTTGGCTCCCTCGGTCCACACTCGAAATCAGATTTCAAACGGCAATCAGTAGAGTGAAGAAAATCCGTGTTATATGCGGTCTTTCTCCAGTTAATTGCTCTGCTGTCTCTTCTCTCTCCGATTATTTTCTCCTCTGTCTCGATCATTCTTTTCAAAATCGTCTTTCATAGCTTTGGATTTTTAGCTCAGTTTCCGACGGCGGATATTTGCTTTTCATACCTCTCTGCACATGGCATCTGCGCCGTCGAACAAGATCGACACGGCTCACCAGATGTACAGGGACGGAAAGTATGAGCAAGCGCTGGGCTTTTACACTGACGCGCTTTCCATGGCCAAAACCAAGCCCCAGAAGATCGCTTTGCATAGTAACAGAGCTGCCTGTTTTTTGAAATTGCACGATTTCAAAAAGGTACTATCTTTTTCCTAATTTGTCTTCCTATGCTTTTTTTTTTGGTGAATAGTTAACCTTTTAGTGCGAAATAATTGTCTGGGTGGCAATTAGAATTTTGTTCTATACATAAAATAGTTTCTGGTAATATCGATGTTGTTGCATTTTCTTCTGGTGGAATTGATATACCTTTCAATTTAACCATAGCTGTTACTTAAATCATAGGCTGCTGATGAATGCACGTCGGTGCTGGAGCTTGATCACAAGCACGCTGGAGCGTTGATGCTGCGGGCGCAGACACTAGTCACCCTCAAGGAGTATCACTCCGCCCTCTTTGATGTCAACAGGCTTATGGAGTTGAACCCTTCTTCGGAAGTTTATCGAAATCTTGAAGCTCGGTTGAGGACACAATTGGTATCCCATTCTTCTTTTGCTGAGATTTTTAAAACTTTAGTCCCTGTATTCTAGTGTTTTATTATTATTATTATTATTATTATTATTATTATTATTATTATTATTATTATTATTATTATTATATGTTAAAGGTGTAATTTAGAATATGGAATCAATATGAATACCTTGGATGGGGATCATCATATACGGGTCCCGGTAATCTGTTTACCAGCAATGCGTAGGTTTCTTAATTAGGAAAATGTTGCTGAAGCTAAATTAATAACTAACGGTCTATGGCTGATATTGTAATGTTATAATTATTGATCTCCCGCAGTCAGTTAACGAAATTATTTTGTTTTGCTCAAGGAAAGTCACTTGCTCCAATACCTGAATCTGAAGCTGAGTTGGAAGAAGAGGAAGAAAAAGATGAAGCAGAACCATTTAGACCTGAGGAAGAACAGCAAGACGGAGAAGATGCAGCTATAACAATAGCAAGAACTAATCAGCAAACTGAACCTTGTGCAGCTACTGTTAACACTGAACTTGTGCCTAGAATTCCAACCATCAACGGGTCTTCTGAAATATACAAAGAGCAAAAATTTGAGCCTAGAAAGACCATTGCTGCTGAAGTTATTGCCCAAGCACAGCGGAAAGTTGAGCCTAGAAAGACTCTTGCTGCTGAAGTTATAGCTCAAGCACAGAGGAAGAAGGAATCATCTGACCAACTTTCCAAAGGATGGCAAGCAATTCCAAAACCAAAGGGCCACTCTGCTTTGGATTATGCTCGTTGGGATAGAGTTGAGGATGACTTGAGTGAAGATGATGATGATGAAGATGATGAGGAGTCACAGCCTCAGTATCGCTTCCGTGTAAGAACAGTTGGGGTACAATCAGTGAAGTGAAATGAGATGCACAGTTCATTGACAAAAATGGCTGTACTTATCAGTAGCATACCACAAGGAGCAGTTGAGGTACTACTACTGAATTGGAAAATCTCTGATAAATGATGTCACATGTATGAACCTGGGAAGTGGAATTGACGACCAGAAGATCTTTCTACTGCGAAAATTTGGAAGGATGGATTTTGTATCAGAGACTTGTGCAAGTTTTGCCGTTCCTTCATCTTTCTCACTAAGGCCTTCTGATGCCAGCTAAATGATGGCATGCGTGAGCCTGGGAACTGACGAACAAATGATATTTTTAACTATCCAAAATCAGGAAGAATGGGTTTTGTATCACATTCTCGAGCAAGTTTCAATCTTGCTATGCTATGTTGCGAAATGATGAATACTATTACCTTAAGTGGTTGGATAGAACCTGGGGTTTAGGTAATTAATTATTGTTATTGGTAATGTAATTACCTCCCTAACTTTATAAACAGATAATTTGGGTTGTTGTTCTCAAATTATTTTTATTTTTATTTTGTTTTTGTTCTGTTATCATATAATGTGGGTTTTGCTTGAAGGTATACGTGCCAAGATCATGGTCTTTCTGTTCATATCTCCAATATGTCATTTAAATTTGTTGAATCCTTTCAATGAACGTTGGATGAAATATCAAGTTCTTGATTTATTGAAATTAAATCAGCTTGAAAAATTAGAAGAAATAATTACAGGAAATCAATGTGCAAAAATCCCAAAATAAAAGAATATCTATTCAATTTATCCCTAAAAATTATAAACTATCAAATGCTTATTTAAATAAGAGTTTTGTATTATATTATAAAGCATAAGTAAATATAAATATAATATATATCGAAATAATATTTCTATCTTTAATTGGTGGGGCACATGCAATTCCCCTAAACTAAAGGATAAATTTTTTTATTAAATTTACTGGAAAAGTTTAGCTCAATTTATACTTATATTTTATCTGAGGCTCTTCATTTATATCGTGAAAAGTAATTTATATATTAAAAATATTTTTCATAAAAATTAATTTTTTAAAAAATATTTTTTATTAAAATATTTTTTATTATTTAATTATAATATTAAATTAATAATATGTGTTTATATTATTTATATATAAAAATATTTTTTATATTTTAGTAAAATTATTAAAATTTGAAAAAAATTTTATCTTTTTTAACTAGAAAATATTTTCTATCACTCAATATTTTAAATACCTTAAACGTTAAAAAAATATTTTTTCGTAAAATAAACTTAACAATTCCATTAAATAGAAAACGGTTGTATGTATCTGGTGCTTGTTTTAGAAAAAAATCTAGTAATTTTTTTTAGCTTTTAGAATTTATTTTTAAAATTAAAGAATTAATAAATCTATTTCACCCAATAAAAACGGGTTAAGAACCTAAATTAAAAAATCTATAATTTAATAATTGAGTCAATTATATATTGACAAATCATTTCATATTATATTAAAAATAATAAATTTATATGCATTATAATTATGAAATATAAAAAGTTATTAAACATATTTAAATAGATATTATTATAAAAAAAGATATTTTAGATACTTTCTTTGCATACGAATCTCTCTATTATTATATTAAATGCATTTTTTTGGAAAAAAAAATTAAAAAAATGATTTTTTCAAGGAAATTATGAATTTTTTTTGTAAATGTTTTTAAATTTTTTTTATTGAATTTATTTTTGAAACACAGTTTTTTGAAAATATTTTTAAAATTTCGGATGAATTCTTTTATAATAGTAGACTAGCAAAAAAGTAAATAGAGACATTAGTTTTTTTTTATTTTTTTTATTGAATTACATAATTAACAATGAAAATATGGATCTCATATTAATTCTGCTTAAAAATAAAAATGCTTGGGCCTTATCAACTAGTCAACAGTATCAGTGCTCGTTGTATAAAATGTAAACCCTAATTCAACAAAAGGCTTTTCTTCCCCTTTCTCTATTCTTCACTCGTTCGAGCTTGGAGGTACCATATCTTCTTTCTCTCCTCCATGTTCTATATCGATGTGCATATTTATTAATATCCATGTAGTTTTTTGCTACGTTGAGCTTTGCAGTTTTTTAGTGCAGTTCGTTCGTCGAAATCTTCTTTATTTTCTTCTTTTGGGCTCTATATAAGGTAAATTCCGCTACTTCCTTGTTGTAATTACATAGAATATTTGTGGTTTTCTCCTTCGTGATAGAAAGTAATTCCCACTGGTGAAATTACAGGAGCAAATTATATGGTGAATTCCTTGTGCTTTGAATCCCTAGTTTGGGCTTCGAAGATTCCCCCGATTTAGAAATTTGAAAGTCGAACAGTTGGATAAGTTTTTGTTTGCTTTGATTTGTTTCATTCAAGTTGTTCATTTATATTTTCCGTCCACAATATGGGGATACAAAGATTCGGGTCAGGGATGATTTCCTGTTGTTGAAATAGGGTAATGTATTTGAGTAAAGGGTAGGCGAATTAATATTTAAAAAAATGTTCCTAAAATAAGCATAGTACTGTTACACTCATCTATCATCTGTCTGCAAACTGACAGCTTCTTTCTCGGGGATCATGAAATGGGTATCAAGACAGACTAAAATGTTGAATCACTTTTATTAATTAAAACTGGCTAAAGTATTGGAAGATGATTTAATTATTGTATTGTATCCAATATAGGTTTTAGAAACTTAAAGTTCCATTTTCTGGGGCACTCATGAACTAGTGTGGTTTTATTGGTTTTGTAAGTAATATCTACATTGCTCATAGAATTACTTCACATTAAATCATCATTTTTTTTCCACATGTCTAATCCTTGCAATTTCTTAACTCGTCTTGAAACTAGAGCTTCAAGTTTAAGTCTTATTGACAATTTAATGTGTTGTTAGATTCTTTCATTCCATTGGGCTTTTTTGCCATCTGCTTTTCTCCTCAATGGCATGCATTATTCTTTGGGTCTTTCTTTTATTGACCCATCTTTGGCAATCCTTATGCAGGGAGCTTCTATAGGACATGGTGATTTAGGCAGCACCGTTGTCGCATATAGAGATTTTTTTATATAAATTTTGGATACATCAGTTGTGCAAGGACACACATGGCTAATTCACTGCCTGGTGACTCTTCTCATCATGGAACAAACCTGCAGAATTATTCTCAGGAAAAACTGGAGGAAGGCAGTCGTTGGTACTTTTCTAGAAAGGAAATCGAAGAAAACTCTCCATCCAGACGTGACGGCATTGACTTGAAGAAGGAGACTTACTTACGTAAATCCTACTGCACATTTCTACAAGATTTGGGCATGAGACTGAAAGTGTGAGTTTTTGAATATTAAGTTGTGTCTGATGTTCTTTGTCTAAACTTAAAATGTTTTGATTTTCATATTATATGATTTTTTTTCCCACATTTCCATTAATGAGAAGTTAGGTTGAAGTCTTAAAGATCGGTTTATTTTGCATGTTCCAACTATTTGTTTCTTTTTTAATTGCCAATTCACATGTTTTAGATTTATGCACATGTTATGCATTTGCTTTGATCTTATAATTTTTTTCTAATGATATAATAGTCTTTTGTGGAAAATAATTTGCAAAAAAGTGTAGGTGGTTTTTTACAATGTCCTCTGGCTACAAACTGTTGATAATGCTTATCAATGAGGGATTATAAGGACAACTGATCTTATTTAGATTGTTGTTATAAGAGTTCTTGACAACTTGAAGTTTGTGGAATGATTTTCTAAAATTTTTTGAGGAATTTTTGTCTTCAACTACTTGATTAATATAATAAACCCATCAAATTGATAATACTGTTGCACATGGCATGCACTTGTGTTACTATCCATCTGATAATAAGATCAAGCACCAAGAAATAAAAGGAAAAACAAACTGTTTGCTTGTTAATTTGCATGTGTATTGCTGCTAATGTTAGCGTCAGTTATTTTTTCATGGCACTGGGGATGGTGATCCCTTAGAAGTTTGTGAAATGTCATTGTAACACATCAATTTAGTAAAATTTAGGGAATAACTGAGTGTCACAGTTCTTTTTTATGGTTTGTGAACTTCAAGTTTGGGAAAAAGAACACAATTTTTTGGGTCTTCTATTCTTCAGATGGTCCATGGAAATTGTTAAGAATTATCTATGCATATATTTGCCTTTAGTGCTTCCTTATATTCCACAATGGGGAATAAGTCAGGAAATACAACTCTTTAAGTGGCCTTGACATGAATGGTCATGCCAAAAGTGAACTATTAACTCTATAACTTGTAAATTATGTGAACCAGTCCAAATGCCTTTCCCTAGTCCTTCCCCGTGAATACCCTCAAGCAATTGCTGAAGCTTAATGGTACTTCCTCTTTATATTTTTTCATCCCTAGCGCCTGCCTCTGAAGAGCATCAACTTTCTAATCTAACCATTTTCCTAACAGTGCTTTACAAGAAGTATCAACTTTTAACTCTCAACCTCTTTACAGCCCACCAAATGGCATTTAGACTTATCTTCTAAGCCACCTGAGACTTGTTCCTTTGCCATTTTCACTCCTTGCCATATCTTGCTTTCTGTTTGAGATATTTTTACCCCTAAAGCAGAATCAGCGTCGATGTGAAGTATCATTGCTACCTGGTGGCTTTTGCCACCTGCTAAATTTAATTCCTTGATGGAATATCAATGCAGTGTGAGTTTTCTCTACTTTACATGTAGCCATCTGTCAAATGTGGTTAATGAACATATGTTCACTGTCATGGCATGATGAACCTTGGATTTTTTTTTTAAAGTGCAGGCCCCAGCTAACAATTGCTACATCAATAATTTTCTGTCACCGATTCTTTCTTCACAATCCCATGCAAAGAATGATAGGAGGGTGAGTTCTTGTTAGTTGTTTAAATGTAAAATATTTTCTGTAGTAGGAAACAATTATTTAATTTATTCATTTCCATTTTCCATTTCTTTCTTCAGTCTTCTGTTTGCACTCTCCTTGCACTTGGATTGCAACGTCCACTGGCATGTATTCATTTCTTCATAAAAAGAAAAAAAGAAAGAAAGAAAGAAGAAGACTGACATTTGGATTTAGGAAAATGATCAGTGTAGTGTCTAATTTCACTCATAATGTCTGTTTTACAGACTATTGCCACAGTTTGTATGTTTCTTGCGGGGAAGGTGGAGGAGACTCCCCGTCCACTGAAAGATGTTATCCTTGTTTCTTATGAAATCATTCATAAAAAGGATCCTGAAGCTGTTCAGAGGATCAAACAAAAGGTAATTTATCCCTACGGTGCTATTGTTCTAGGATATTTTTTCACTCTTACCATTTTCATGTTACCCATATATATATATATATATATATATATATATAAATTTTTTTTTTCTCATGCCACCCTCACCCCTTTTCTTTTTTTATGGTCAAGTTTTTAACCCTGAGATATCCCAATTCAACTCCGCCCTTGGTCAGTTGCCTAAAACCCAAGGCATTTCTTGTGAAACTTGCTGAAAAGCTAGAGTTTACAGCATGGTAGCCTATTCTCGAATATTACACCAATCAATATGTCTTCAGTATTGTGAATTTGTGACTGCAATCTTGTTCCTTAATGTGTATGTCTCTTTTGCTTTAGCATGATTTCTTGCTGAGTTGTTCTGGGATGTGTAGCCACCAGTCTTTTCGAATTCATTTTGCCTACATAAGCTTTACTGTTCTTTGTAGTTTTTAATCTGTTGTTATTTATGTATCCACATCTTTCATGCAGGACGTATATGAACAGCAGAAAGAATTGATTTTACTTGGAGAGAGAGTTGTTCTTTCAACTCTTGGTTTTGATCTAAACGTGCAGCACCCATATAAACCTCTTGTTGATGCGATAAAGAAATTTAAGGTTGCTCAAAATGCCCTTGCTCAGGTGGCATGGAATTTTGTGAATGATGGGTATGATGAATTGCTTATTTTAGTCTATATACACTTTTTTTATTCTCTCTTCTTGATCGGGGGGATGCGGCATGCAGACTGCGCACATCTCTTTGCTTGCAATTTAAGCCTCACCACATTGCGGCAGGTGCCATTTTTCTTGCTGCAAAGTTCCTCAAAGTAAAGCTTCCATCAGATGGAGAGAAAGTTTGGTGGCAAGAGTTTGATGTTACCCCACGGCAATTGGAAGGTTGGTGTTCTCCCTTTCTTTAAAATCTATTAATGATGAATATGATAACACAAATTTTTCCCATTAACAGTTATGCTTGCAATATTTGTTTTCTCCAAGCATGTATTTTTCCTCCCACCCTCTCTTTCTCTGATAATTCATTACCCCAGGGGGGGGAAGTATAGGAAGCTGGTGTGCTGTCAGAAGTGAACTAAACCATACAAATGGATAACAGTAATAATCATGCAAAAATTTTCTGATGGTGCTTTTGAATATAGCGGTTTCAGCTTTAAATGTGAATTTATTATTATTTTTTTTTTCAGAGGTGAGCAATCAGATGCTTGAACTCTACGAACAGAATCGACCTTCTACTAACAATGAAGCTGAAGGAAGCACTGTAGGTGGGGTTACACATCAGACCACATCAAAAGCTTCATCTGGCAAGGAAGATCATGCAACAACTAATAGTCATTCTCAGGCTGGAGGTATAAATTCAAGACATGGAACCTCAAAGTCAATGTCACTTGCAGATAATTGTGGTGGGGCACCAAGAGCCACCCATAATCAAGGTAATGAACATGCAAGTGGAGAGATGAAGAATCCTTCAGATCATAATGCTGATGGCGAGTCTTCAGATTATGTAGACCAAGGAATAGTGGTGCCTCGCCATGAGAATATGGGGGAAGCTCAAAACACATGGAGACATGCATCCCATGGAAAAGAAGATCAAGAAAGGAATGCTGCAAGAAGTGAAATAAGTGAAACAGGGGAATTAAAAGACAAACATTTTGGTCGAAATTTGGAAAACAGAGAAGGTACAGTAGGCCATTCACCCCAAGATGCTATTAAAAAGATTGACAGAGACAAAGTAAAGGCAGCGCTGGAGAAACGGAAGAAGTCAAGGGGTGATGTTACAAGGAAAACTGACCTCTTGGACGAGGATGATCTCATTGAGAGGGAACTGGAAGCTGGTATTGAACTAGCTGCAGAGAGTGAGAAGAGTAAGCGGGACAGGAGGCAAAGCTATTCTAAGCCCTTGGACAGGCATGAGCATGAAAACCTACATCATGAAAAACATCAAGAGGATGCAGGGGATGGAGAAAGTCGAGGAATGAAGGGGCATTTATCACATAAATCAGATTTGAACATGGAAGAAGGTGAAGTTCCCGATGACATGGACCAGGGCTTGCATTCACCCAAATCAAGCAAACGCAAGCGAAAGTCATGGAGCCCACCAGACAAGATGCCTGAGGGCAAGCATTGGAATGATTATGTGCCACATCATTATAATAATCACGACTACTTAGACGACCGTAACAGGATGAGCAGGCTTGGTTATGTGGAGAGGGATCACTGAAGGCATGCACCAGAAAATCACGCCTGGGGGATGTCTGTCCTCTGAAGCACATATTGAGTAGAGTTTCTCATTGGATGGAGGTAATTGTTTAGAAGATCACAGTTGCTGTCAGCTGTCATCAGTCCTGTAGGGAGACGATAACAATATTTGGTATAAACGATGGAGGACTTTTTTCTTTTTCAGTTGATTATTTGGACCGACTTTCCATATAATTTGTAAGAAATGAGTCTATCGAAGTTCTGACGCGACTCGCTTTACCCACCATGCCTTTGCCCGCCGGTCTCTCTTTGGAATGCTTGGAATCATTATGATCCATGGATAATAAAGATGATAATTTTGTAGAGGAATTATGATCACACTGTTAAAGAACTTGTAGAGTTGGAATTTTTAGCCGTATTCAATCATGAAAGCTCTTCTTGCTATTATTATTATTATTATTATTTGCTATATTAGCTGTTTAATGGTTAACAACCGTGACAAAATTCACAAAATAAAGGCAAAATTTCCTCCGGAAGTGCTATGATATTATTGGTCTGGCGTGTTAATTGAAGCAATTAATCTAAAATTAAATTAACTATCCTAAGCCTGTAGTTATTAGCACTGAATTTCTCTCTCTTTGGTTACGGATGAGTAGTCGGCAAAACGAAACAAAGCGACGTGGAGCAAGTTTGGGTCAAGTACCAATACCCGCAAAAAAAAAACGAACCGACCCACAACACAAGATAGCCCAAATCGCAGACTGAAACGCGCCCATTTGGAGGGAAACCATCCAAATTTCAAACTCAGACAACAGAGAGATGGCACATTTTCCTTTTATGATATCTACAGATCAGATGCCATTGGCAATTTGGAATTTACCAATTTCAATTAATTATTCATTCCGTTTTGTTTTGTCCCTATTATCTGCACATTCAATTTCAAACCCAGCGCAGTAGAGAGGGAAGTATAAATAATTAGTAAGGAGGAGAAAGAGGTGGTGGTGGTTGAAGCACCAACTAATTATGTCGCGGAATGGAAGCACCCACAGTGCCGGAGTCGGTGGATCGGACTTCCACTTGCCGGACGAAATCTTGGCTGTGATACCCACGGAACCTTACGGCCAGCTAGATCTGGCTCGTAAGATCACCTCAATGGCCATTGCCTCTCGCGTGTCGAAGCTGGAGGCAGAGACGGGTTGTATGAGGCAGAAAATTTACGAGCAGGATCAAATTATATATGAGCTTGAAGAGAAAGCGTCTAACATGCAACGCTCGTTTCTGGAGGCGGAGTCCAGGTTGAAGATTAGCCTTGATGAAAATGTAAGGAATGAAAATTGATGATTCAATAAAACTGAAGCTTTTTTTTTTTTTTTTTTTTAAAACCAAAAAGATATTTATGCTATTTTGTTTACCGTGATGGTTGGTTAAAATTGGGGATTGTAGAAGGAGAAATTTTTGCGATTATTTTGGTTTTGAAAAGAATTAGGCATTGGTTATGGTTTTGTGCTGGCATTGCTTGCTGGAAAATTGGGGAAAGGGAGTGAAATTTTGAATTTCGTGGATTGAATGACTATTTCGTTTTATTGTTACCTTTTCCCCCTTTTCGCAAGAGGGTGGCATATAAAGAATTAAAAACTAATTAATGGCTATTCGGGATTAGAGACTAGGAAAAGGAACGAACCTTTGTCCCCCAAATTCAGTAATAATTTCAGCACATTTGAATATGAAAGAACTTAGTGCAAAGTGACAGTAACAGGATGAACTGAAAACTGAGTGAATCTGAAAAGGTAAACTTTTGAAAATAATTTGAATTTTGCTGATTGTGATTGTTTTTACTTGATATAAATTATAAAGTAATGTTCTTAGTTCTTACTTCTCAATTGAGTGAAATTAAAGAAATTAGTTTCACCGGTTTAGTGGATTAAACATCAGTAAATTTATTAGACTAAAGAATAATAGAGGTGAAAAGGTGAAAGAGGCGTGGGGGATGGGGAGATAGATTTTAATTATATGCTGAATGGACGTCATGGTTATTTTCCTACCAAAGAACTAATCTTTTATGTTATCTTGCTTTCTGAATGTATAAAGGAAAAACTGTCACAATGTGAGTTATATCAGGTTAGGATACTAAAGTTACAGTAAAGGCTGCTTTTGCAGGATTCTGTAACTCATTAATTGAATAAAAAGATAACAATTAATCTTGAAAAATCTGAGACATTTCAGTTTGTTTTATTGCCATGGTAACAGTGGAATAAGGAAAAAAGAATGCTGATTTGATGCAGATTTCCAAACACAAAGGAAAGCCAATCAATATATTGAAGTCAGTTTAAGTCAACTGTCAGTGGGTCATTGTCATAGTAATTCCAAAGGGAAAAATATTGTATGGTATTCAAAAAATTCTGCAAATCTGAAAATGGCAAAAAAGAGTAAAATATAATTAATTTTTCCCTCATTTGTCTTTTAATCAAATAAATTTGTGGCATACATGTTGAACCATTGAATTTGAGAGTTACTTGGTTGTTTTCTTGATATTGAATGGAGATAAAACTTTCAAAGGAGCGGGATTCATTGGCGATGCGCTTGAAGAAACTCAGCCATGATTTGGCAAAGGTGAGTTTTCACCATTCATGTATGAAATTGAGTTGCTTGCTGTATTTAAAAGTGCAATTGCTCAATAATGGTCTTCTTGTAGTGTCCACTCCTCTGTCTGTGTGCACATGAAGTGCCTGTTCTGAGACATTGAACCAAGGTCTTGGTGCAGGTTCACTATTCCTGATAGTGTGCAGCTAAAATAGTAAAGAAGCTTATACTTCATAGTTCCATTATATCTATTTGGAAGAGGTACTGATTTATTTTAATTTTGACAGTTGGAGACCTTTAAGAGGCAATTGATGCAGTCACTAAATGATGATAGTTTACCGGTAAGAAGTCATATTTATCAATTTGTATTCATATTTCTTTTATAATCCAAGAATGTACCTGCTGTTCTTAATTTGACAGTTTTCCTGTGATTAACGAGGTCTTCTGTGCCATTTTCCCTTTTTTGCATTTGTAGAGATACTTATTAGCTTCTCTTTTCATGTTTAACAGCAGGCTGAAACTGTTGACATTGGGACTTGTGATCAGTCAGCTCCTAATGCCTATCCTGACAAAGGTACCTGATGAAGCTTTTGATTCAATGTGATTATTGCTATAAAATATGGGACATTACTTGATGCTGCAGTGACTGTTTTGGCCTTCTTGTAATCACAAGGGTGTATTGAGTCTAAAGAACGGCCGAATGATGATTGATACTTATTGTTTTCTCTTCATTCAACAGATTTTCTTTCCTTTTCTGCTACATGATTGTCCTGCTTTTTTTTTTTTTTGGCTCCTTGCTTCATAGATGAGGAGATGAATGGTTATGCAACCCAAAATTCTTTTAGTGGCTCTACCGATACAGGAAACACAAATGACGATGGTATTGAACTAGCCTCTTCTTTTTCTATAACTATAATGATTACAAGTCTTGTTGGAACAGATTCCATTTCTTGTATTTACAAGTTAGTAATGTTTTATTTTGTTTAAAAAATAATGCTCTATTTTTGTCATTCATTTTGTGCTTCTTTGTCAACATCATTTTCACATGTCTGAATCCTATTTTTGTTGAATTTCAAACAATAATAATTGTATGGGTATTTTTAATGCGTCAAATGCCATCCTTCGGGAGAAAGGTCTTGCTCAAAATATTAACCTTCAATCTGTAAGTAAGTTTTATGTTCATAGAAAGAATGGTATGTGATTTCTTTTCTGGTTCTTTTTTCCACCTGTTCTGATAATTTTTTATCATCCAACTTTTTCTTTCTTTTCCACTTCTGTATTTCCTTTCAAGCACTCTGTAAAAAACTCAGTCAAGTAATTGGATTTCTGTTCTAGAACTGGTTCACATGACTTGATCTTTTCTCTGTTGTAGTAGGATTATTTTTCCTCCTGAAAATTGGATTTGATTTCAGCCTTCAACAGTAATTTTTTTTTTCCAAATCTATTTATTTATAGTGAGGCATTTGGAAGAAATTTGGATAGCCTGCCAGGTCTATCTGTATTGCTTACTAAGACAATGCCTGAGTTTCGTAGTCTTAATATCAGCAAAATTGCAGTCAACCTTTTGTATCTGAGTATATGCATTTTCTACAACACTAGTTTTTTTTGCTTCTTTTAACTATATTTTATGATATATGGATGGTTTTTTGTAATCAAATAAGGCTATTCTTGCGTGATAATGTTATATATGAGTGCATTACAAGCTGATTGTTTGGTCAAACAGCTTCAAGACATGCTAGGCAAAGGTTTTCTATTACTCCCTATATCACACCAAGGCTTACTCCAACTGGAACCCCAAAAATCATTTCTACAAGTGTGTCTCCTAAAGGTTTTTCTGCCATTGGATCTCCTCAGAAAACCTCTGGCACAACATCTTATGAGCGATGGACTACACTTTCTTCATGGTACCCATCAAGCCAGCAGTCATCAGCAGCAAACTCTCCTCCCCATGGACGACCATTGCCAGGTATATTGAAGTATTTTTTATCTTACAATGATTTCAGAATTGTGTTAATAGTAAAAATTGGTATTGGTCTTTTTGCTATCTATCTAGTCATTTGTAGCAGTTATTTATTAGTGTAGTCTTGATCAAGTAGTTCAATCTGTTATGGTCAATTGAGTCCAAGGAATTTTACATGGCTCTCATACTTTCAAGATTTCTTTCCCTTCCTAGCATGATTTTCTTTTGTTCTGGAAAATTCTTTAGGATGTACTCCACGAATTGATGGAAAGGAGTTCTTTCGCCAGGCAAGGTAAGTGTTCTAATATTACTGTCAGTGACTAACATATATCTAGAGTTCTTTGGACCTTCCTGTTGACTGTTTTGGCAATATTTGTAATTCAGGAGTCGCCTATCATATGAACAGTTCAGTGCATTTTTGGCTAACGTCAAGGAACTAAATGCTCAAAAGCAAACTCGAGAAGTAAGTTACGAATTCTTAAATGGCAGTATGTGTTTCAAATATTATATTCATTGATGTGGTGTATTTTACACTCCATTTTTTTTTGTTGAACTATCCTCTCTCTCTCTTTTTTTTATTTTTTTGGTCTCTCAATCTTTACCTTTCAGAAAACCTTAAGGAAGGCAGAAGAGATATTTGGGATGGATAACAAAGATCTTTACCTGTTGTTCCAAGGATTGCTTAATCGCAACATTCGTTGACCCTAAACTATGTCCAATTTAGATACGGTACTCAGGTATGCTTACTCCTATTCTTTGTTCCTCCTGTTTTTGTATCATTTTTTAGGGCAGAGCAGATTTCGGTTTAAACCAAAAAATTGAACTAAACCAAATCAATTCGGTTTAATCGATTCGGTTCAGTTTATAAATTTTGATAATTTCGATTAATCGGTTCAGTTATTTTCATAAAAATAAAAAAAACTGAACCAAACAGAAATTACTAATATATATATATATATATATATATATATATATATATATATATATTAAGGAAACGCTAAGATTTTTGAGTTTTGATTCCTAAGTTTTTTTTTCATATTTTTGTTATTGAGATTTAATGTTGAAAATATGAAATTTTATAAAATTCGGTTTGATCGGTTTAAAACCGAACCGATAGTTATCAGTTTTGTTCAGTCCGATTTTCTCTTGATAATCGGTTTGGTTCAGTTTTTAAAATTTTTGATTTTCAGTTTTATTGGTTCAGTTCGGTTCAGAACCGAACCAACCGTTTGCACACCCCTATCATTTATGGTGAGATGTCATGGTACTGCCATTCTGTCCGCCTTAAATTTTACAGGGCTGTCACTCCATCTCAGATGGGCCTTTGGATGATGATGTGTAGACCTATTGAACCTATTGTGAACTTAATAGTGTCAAAATTATATTTGCAGTAAGACCTGATTTCAGGCTCTGACATTCTAATCAGCCTGCATATTTATTTATTTATTCTTTTATTTTCAACTTTAGAACAGAGTTTTGAAATGAAATTCATATATTTGATGAAGGCTTGTGACGGATTCTATCTAATTAACAACCATTACTTGACAGTTTGTGGATCGAACTTAGTCCAACATTCCGCCTGTAGCGAGAGGATGCCTTGTGATAAATTCTCCAAGATGTAATTTATTGACAGCAACTAAGGTATATTTTAGTGGTTTATGTTTAAGCATCTAAAATTGTAGGCTTCATATCCTTCATACTTGCAGGTATGTTGTGTAAATACGTCTTTTTTTTTTCCTGCACTACCTGCTTGGATATCAAGAAATACTGATTGACATGACTTTTGAAAGATTTTGATATTTTTAATTTGAAACTGATGAGGTTACTTTCTTCAATACATTATCATCTCCACCAATCTTTTGTTTAACATTTGATATTAGAGACTGATGCATGTGCTGATTCTTTCTTCAAAATTAAACAATTGCACAAAGAAAAGCAAGTCTTATATATGTTAGTAAATCAAATATTTATGTTTTGTGTTTTTATCTTGAGGCTATTTTACCTCGATAATGTAGCAAAAGTGTAGATGCTTTTCCTAGACAAAATCTTTTGTGGGTTAGTCAAATATTTGAGCAGATATTGTACAAGAAAAAGCGATCTCATAATGAGGGAGGCAATTGCCGACCTGATTGCATGAAAGGGAAGTGAACATGTATGAGAAAAGTATGACATATCTTTGGACAAAAGTTCCCAACTTGCTAAGAGAAAACAAAAGCAGTGTCCTCTATAGAACAAGAATACTTCTAGAGAAAATAATAATAATAATAATAATTAAAGGAAGAGAAAAGGTGCCATATGGTGCTGTAGTGATCTTTATATGCTCTTAAAATCAGCTTAGATTCACTTCAAGGCAACATGCACCAACATGAGTTTGTTGGACCATCAACTACCACTAGGAAGGAGATAAAAAGTGATCAGATGGAATTGTGTCAGATCATGTTATGGTTGCTAATAATCCCCATTATTTTTCGACATTTCCCTGTTCCCTTTTCTTTACCTTAACCTTATATATATTCCCAATACATCAATTTATATCAGAGGTCTGATGAGAACTTCGTTACTGATAGTGCATAAAACAAGAGAATAAATACAAACTGATATATTGGTTGGCTCTGCATGTGCAATTGAAAGATTCATATATATATATATATATGTCGTGATATAAATTCTCAATGAGAATTTGAATCCCAGCACCCTCTTTTTCTGTGTCTATTAAGATAGTGCTAAGTTAAGAATAAATAAAAACACAAATGTAATGGGTTATTTTTAGTTGGTGATTGGTGTGCTCATTTTTTATTCATAAAAAATTAATAATAAATAAGACGTATTTAGACGATACATAATATCCTATACTACACTATGCAATATCAATGCTATATGTTTGAGTCAACCCAAAGAGGCCATCTTCAGTGTTTGACACTTCAAATTGATTTCTGCATTAAGAAATTACAGAAAGTTAGAAAATGCCAAAAGAAAAAAAGCAGCAGAAGATGAATAAAGCAGCCAGTATAGGTTTGTTAGCTTCCAGGAATTTCTATTTGGCATATGTTTAGCTATGCATGCTTGATATATGGAAAAGTTGAGAGGGAAAAGAAAAAGATAAAGGAAAAAGGAAAATGAAAATTAGTTAATTAAGGAGGCCCATTACTGACACAAGTGGGAATGAATTAATCCCTGGCTTGCTGGCTAAGTTGGTTGATGGGATATTGAAGAAGGGAAATCAATGGCACCTGATACTATGTACTACTAAACATAATCTTCATCTCACATTCTATCTGAATTTCACTTTTGTGGCAAATAGCTTGAGAATACATATAAACTTTTGAGCTTGAACCAACCCACACCAGAAACTATGCACATTGCGTTTTCAAATACAGCAAGACAATAGTTAATAGCTTATTTTTCTGATTTAGAGCAAAAGTTTCAAATATTAACTTTTTTTCAAAATCTAATTTTTAAGCTTTATTGTATGTTGCCTGAGAGAACTCCATTTAATATTTTGCGTAAAAGTTGCTACTAACAAAGATAATGCCAAACATGCTGTTAGGATCTAATTCTAATGGCAATTTTAATGTTCCCAAGTTGCCCTATATAAGGAACGATAGGAAACCAAGGAATCCTTTTTTTCAAGATAACAAAAGATTGTGCAAGATGTATGGATAACTCTTTCAAATAAGCCTTTGTGAACGGGACCAATTTCATATTTTTCTACCTGTGAAAATGAAATAAAATGAGAAAGCTTTTTAATCCAAGTACATCTAGGATTGGCATAAAATAGAAATCAAGCAGTGATGATTTTTATTTTCATTCCTTTTTCTTTCTTCAAGTACATTTACACCTTAATACTCAAGCTGTAGCTTAATATATATTTACATTGTGTAAAATACCAAAATTGGATTAGGACTAAGAAGTAACAAGGTGGAGGATCAAGAGTCATGAAGAACATATAACCGAGAAACAAAACTTTTTATTAAAGCACATGGAAAATAATCAAGAATCTTTAAATATTAGAGAACATGTTCCATTAATGCAGAAATTTAAAAAAAAAAAAATTTATGTCCCAGCGGCTTAATTTGACCAAACTTCCAAGGAATCATCCATTGAGAAAACAAGAGCAAAGACAAGGCAAGTGGGTGTGAAGCAGTCCCCTCAACATCTGGTGATGTGAGATATTAGCATAGACAGGGTATATTTGGCCTTTCAATCTATGTAATTATGATGGTATGGTAAGGCTATAAGAAGAAGAGTAAGAATTAAACCCTGAAATTGGGAGATATTTATCCAACTTGCTTGTCGATGCAAATCTTACAAGCCCATGTGTTAGATTCTTGTGCTATAAGTAGGCTAATCTTTAGTTGTGCCTGTACAGCTTTAAACGTTATGAGAATAGTAATCACATGAGCCCCTCTGGCCTCTGCTATATACACTGTCCTTTATCTGTGTCACTTCACCTTTTCATTCTCACTTGCCTAAGTTCGCATCTTACCCTCCATCCTTTACAATTTTACTTTATAGACAAAATTAATATCAATAAAATAAAATTTATTCATTTAATTCGTGTTTCCTCTGCGACTGACTATCACTCAAATTTGTATAAACCCTAAATTGATTTTTTTTAAATAAAAATTTTGAATTTTTTAAGGGAAAAAAAAATAAAGTTTGAATCTTTTTTTTTTATATAAATTACATGATAATATTTAGGCAACTGAATACAATATAATCACTTTTTTTCGAATTGCACATTAAATTTAAAAGTTTTCAGCATATAAATAAGAAAAATATAGGTTTGCTAAATTAATTGGTAAATTTCTAAAGATGAACAATTCAAACATTTATGACTGCAACCCAGATCCTCTGTATGAATAGAATGGTAATTAGATAGGATGTTTTGAATAAAATTTCTAGTTGACAACTTTTTTTCTTCCTCGTTATATATATAAGTGGGCTAAAAAAAAAAAAAAACCTGAAAGTTCATTCTGAACGAATAGATGAAATAGCAAAGAAAATAGATATTGTTATGATTATGGTTAAGGATAAAATGAAAATTGATAACTAAGTGAAATTATATGTATATATAACAATGGTTAAGTAATATTAATGCTATTGATGAGTTAGTAGCAAAGTTACAAACGTTACGCGTTTACAGCTTAATAAAACAGTGTCACAGCTTTGATAAGACAGTATAGTTAAAAACACAGTGTTGAGTTCAGTTAGACATGAACAGGTTCGCTTGCTAATTATGTCTTTATCGATGCCTCTTCCTGTTGCCCGCACAGTTTTCGGGCAGAACAACTTGCCTAAAGCTACTGCACTCTTACATTCCTATTCCTATTCCTATTCCTATATATATATATATATATATATATATATATATATATATATATATATATATATATATATATATATCATCTAAGCCTCGAAGATTAAGTGACAGGGCAGATAGAGAGAACCTTAATCCATAAGCCACCTTCTACGTTCTAGTACCGTCTCTCTTTCTCTCCTCAATTAATAATGGCTTCCTTCCCTCATTTCTACTCAGATTATCAGTTTTCTCCTGAGGAATTCTCAGAGATTACGTCGGTGATTGCTCAAGAGCACTATGGTGGTAATGCATTTGCTAGCACTTCCACTGGTACAATTTCATGTGGTGCAATGTTGGGCCATGAGCAGAACGTTGTCCTTCCCATTTTGTATAATAATAATGGTGGGCTTGAAGGTTTTCCGATAGAGTCTGATATCTTGTCGCGGGTTCCGATGACGACCGCCACCACCTCATTCCCTGAGCAACTTGTGCTTTCTGAGGTGGATGTGCCCTCATTGCTGGACTACAAAATGGGTTTTAGTGGCATTGCCAAAATTCAGAACTTTGGAGGCGGATTTCAGTATTTGGATACCTGTGAGTGTGGAGACAGTTGCAGTGGGCTTGTGCCGAATTTCAAGTCTGTTTGTCCTGATTCTGGAGAAAATTGGGTATATATTAATTTCTTTCTTCAATTCCTACAGTGCATGTAAAGATTTCTGTGTTTGAATATTGTATATATAATTTAGGCGGTGATAATTTCTAAATTTTGCTACAGGGAGTTCAATGCAATCAAATGCCAGCTATGGAACACACCAACATAAAGGTTGGCCGGTATACGGTGGAAGAAAGGAAAGATAGAATTCTGAGGTACTTGAAGAAGAGAAACCAAAGAAACTTCAATAAGACCATCAAGGTGTCTCTCTCTCCCCATTTCAATATCTTCGTTTTTCCCATTCAGTTCATATTCAGCCCTTTTAGAATGTTGCATTTACCTTAAAATTGCTATATGTATTTTATGCCTACAGTATGCTTGTCGCAAAACCCTAGCTGACCGGAGAGTTCGTGTCCGGGGAAGATTTGCCAGGAATAATGAACTATGTGAAGACGACACTGATGGGAAAAAGATTGACAATCCTCTCCAAGAAAAAGAATCATATAGCAATGATGCCCTCGAGGTATATGCTAATCCATAATCCAAACCTATATATTATTAAATAATACAAAATTAATAAAATAAATTAACTTTTTTATATGCACAGTATATGTATATATATAATCAGTTTATTTTTTTTATTTACCTAATCGAAATCAGACTCGAAATTAAAATCATATAATTGTAGAGATATCTTTAATTCTATTACTAAATATTTTTCTTTTTTTTTTTTCCAGATGAAGAATGATGATGATGATTGGCTGCAAGAGGCTGTAGCAAGTCTAATGATGTACCATATATAGTTGGGTGACTTAAATAATTAATTATATGGAGAATGAATGGACAGCGACTGAAAAAGGAGTGTTGGGATATGGACATGTACTGATCTAACCAAGCTAATTAGGGTAAGCTGGCTAAAGAGAGATGGCTAGTGCTGGGTTGTTTTCAGTTGGAAATTGAAGTTCAAAATAGAAAAAGATTCACCTAACTATCATATGATAATCTCCATCTCTCCTTTTTCACTTTAATTAACAATGACATGAGTTTTGAAAACAACTGTGTACGTTGTAACTAATGTTGTACATGATCACATATCGAAGGCATCCTGGGGATTTTTAATGTGCCTAATTCATATGATCATACGCATATGCTTTAATATAGAAATTCCTTAATTTGCTTCAATTGAATTGGGTTAATTAAATTATCTTTATTTTAATAATTTATCATTAATATGATCGGCTCAATAATTATTGCATACATATGTGAAGCTAGCTCAACTGAGTTTTGTGGCAGTGGCATGTTCAATTATATCATCATGATTTAAAATAGGCTATTTACAAAATTTGAAGCCATTATTCCAAATGGTGGTATCAAATTACTATTACAACTCAACTCAACTAAGTCTTTATTTTAAAAATTTAGAGTCAGCTATATGGATTCATTTTTTTCACTCTAAATAATTTTAGGTTAAATTCTCAGAAATGTATAATGCTTCTAGGTCATGTTGTACTAGTTTCTTCCAAGTCAATTTAGATCTATCTCTTTTTTTTTTCTATCCTCTAACCTAATATGCTCTACTTGTCTATCAAATTACTGTTAATGATCCATAAAATAATTGAAAACCATAAAACTTAGAATCTTTCTGCATGTATCCTTGTAAACAGAATTTGGTATTATAATTCATATTATCCATCTTTTTTATATTTTTAATAATTATTTCTTTATATTTATCAAATTAGTATTAGAGTAACAACTTAAAATTATGTGGATAAGTTTCATCTTCCTTATCGAATAATTGTTAAATATCATTAAATTTTGTTAATTTAATTTATCACATAAAATTCAATAAGTTTTAATTTGTTAATAATAAAATTACTAAAATAAAATTTGATCAAATTCAAATTAAAAATAGGATGCAAGCACTATAATTAAAACTTTTTTTTATTAATCTATTATATTTGATTATTTATATGTTTAATAAATCATCCAAAATAATTTCCCTCTCTCCTCTCACTCCTTTTTTTTCTATGAGTAAAATTTAAAAAATGAAATTAGATTTCTATTTAAAAAAAATTAATATTACAGAAAAAGTATAATTAATTTTGAGTAGGGATTAAGAGAATGAGAATTTAAATCTAAGTGTTTATCTGGTGAGTAGTATGCTGTCAGTCATTGAATTAAATTAAATTATTAAAATAAGATATGCAATATATATATATATATATATATATATATATATATATATATATATATATATGATTTTTAATGATTTTATTATTACAACAATCAAGATTTGGTATTTTAATAAATAAACTAAAATTTAATAAACTTAAAATTAAGATTTATGGCATGTTTGGATTAACTGTTGAATATAACTGATAGCTGTTAGCTGATAGTCATTCTTGTTAGTGATACCGATAGCGATGATAAATTTTTATATTAAGTGTTTGGTAAAATTATATTTAGTATTCTTTGTTAATATGTGAAATGACTAATAAGGGTATATATCATATAATTTATTTTATTATTTAAATAAATATAAAATTATAAATTTATTATATTATATTATTTATTTTATTATTAAATTAAATATATAATTATTAAATTAATATATTATATTATTTAAATAAATATAAAATTATTAATCTTTTATATTATATTATTTATTTTAGTATTGAAATAAAAAAATAATTATTTTTTTAAGATAATTAAATAATTTTAAAAATATAGATAAAATAATAAAATAATTATTATTGTTAATAGAAAAATTTATAATTAATTTTAAGTTTTTGGATATAAATAAATATTTTATATTTTATGTTATTAATAAAAAATATTTTAACAAAGTTGAAATATGTTAATTAAAATTATAAATAAAAAAATAAAAATATTAATAATATTAATTTTTAAGTTAAATAAAAAAGGATAATATGTTCAAAATAAAAAATAAAATCATATCAGCTATCAGTTGATGAGAAACAGCTCTAAAAATAGAGCTGATACAAACTGCAGCTGATGGGTATTATATCAGTTGTCCATCAGCTATCAGCTCTATTTTTTTTAAACTTATCAAACACCACAATTTATCTGTTTGGATATCTATCAGCTATCAGCTGCACCCAACAGGTAAACCAAACACACCCTTAGTGATAAATTCTACGACTAACCCTTAACTTATGCCGAATTTCTGGTTCTATGCATGGATACACCGGGAAGTTTTATTAGATGGCCATAATTTTCAAAACGGAAGTGACATTGGGCTTTCATCTTTTTTCTGTTTCGTTTTTCCAATAATTATCTCTAGAGTCGAGGTGGAGGCATATGCTTTTTATATATTCCGATTATGCAATATTCCACAGTAGTATATTGTTTTATTATATATAAAACTTGTTAAAAATGCCATGATTTATTTCATATGCGTGTGTTCTATTTTTGACCAAAAAAAAAATATATATATATATATAATTCAAAGACATGGTTACAGCACTAGTTGAAAATCATCAATAATCAAATCTAAAAATACATCGAGTTAAATTTCTTCATTTATTAATTAAAAATTTTATTATTTTTATGATAAATAAAAAGAAAATTAGAAATTTTATATAGTACACAAATTAACATTAAATCCCTCTTCCATGAGCAAGAGTAGCATTGTTTTAAAACACATGATGAAACTGATATTTTGTAAAATCCAATTCTAATTAAGGAATTTTATGGTTCCAAAGGAACAAGCTACTTATATAGTAGCTAGATTTAGTTCCGCACTGCTCTTGGAGTTTGCAGGCTCGACTATAGGCACTTTGAGGCTATTGTTATTTGAAAGGTTTGTTTCGATAGCAAGATTCAACATATGAAGCTTCCCGTATGGTCCGAAGAGAAATTAAAAAAGCATCAACTGCCTCAGCAAATATTATTCCAATTCTAGATTAAACGACATGTTCAAGGCATCCCAAGTCAAACGAGGACGATTAGGAAGCATTAATTAATGCTTTTGAATTCTGTGTTGGAAAAACTCAAAAAGTCAAGATTTAGGCAATTTTACACTTGCAATTTTGTAACAAGTCAACATGAACATGACAAACCAATGAAAATAATGTCCTTTCACCCGCTTTGTTCTCATTTTTCCCCTTAAAAGAGTTAGTAGGATAAGCCAAAAAGAAAAAATAAAGGAAAAGGAAGCAGAAGCAAATGGGTGTCACAAGCAAGCATTCTTGCAATCGTAAGAAAGCACTAGCTGAAATTGATTTTGAAACATCCTCAGTTTCACAAGCTGATCCCATTTGCCTTCTTTTTCACAATTTGATTGAAGATTTGGGCAGAATTCACATTTGGCCTTAAGCTGATTACATTGGAAATAGAATAGTTATTTCTAGATTTTGATTCAAATTTAAATGTGGAAAACTATTTCATTAAATAGCAACTTTATATTTTTTTTAATTAAATTTTGAAATAATGTGCAATTATTGTTATATTGAATAAATATTTTTTAAATTACTATAATATAAATTTATGATATAAAGCGAATAGTAAATATTCAATTTCATTTTCCCCATTTAAAACTTTCATTGGACTTATGGCTTCCTCTTTCACAACAAAATTCCAAGTCCCTCTTAATATGGAAAGCAACACACATACACAGCAAGCCACAGGCCACAGAAGTATCCAAAAAAAATGCACCCTACGATTGCATGTGATGCAGAATTCCAAAGTCAGCGTCCGTTGAAGAGAAGGGAGAGCTAACTAATAAGTGTTAGTGAGTGGGGTTCAATGTTGAAACTATACAAACACTTGATGATAATAATGTAGAACTATTTGAGTCGAGCACTAGCATGTGTCAATCATAGATAGGACCATTCGATGAGATTTGTCGGTGACTTATCTTGCCACATTTGCTTCCCATAAACTTAAATGGAAGCAATATCCAGGTCCCATGAAGATCAAAGATCTGTTGACCCTCACTAATGCACTTGCAAACTTCCAACTTCGGAATGTGAGGACACCCATTACTCTTGCTGCGCAATTTCAGCTAGCTAGCTTAATGTTTAACTTTTTTAAGCCTAGCTACTGTATATTTATCCTTGCATAGATTCTGAGATATGATACATTCATATTTATGTCGCAATTAGGGCATTGTGATTCATAAATTAAAGCCTCTCTCTGTAAGATTTAAGAGGTCAAGTCCAACACCATACAAAAACAAGAGCTACTGTAACATGCATTGACCAACCAATAGGGAAAAATGATAATATATAGACCCGCTTCTTAATTTACTTCTAACAGGAGGTCAATACTAGATGCCCTATTTAGTGCACATTTTTTCTTGATAGTCATCTCTCTTCATTTCAAGTTTCCACTATATATATATATATATATATAAGATGAAAATTTATAAAATTTCAGTATAATTTTAAATGTATTAAATAGGAAATTCATATCTATTTCAACGAAGTCTTATAAATTTTTGTTTTTATTCAACAAATGTCTAATGCGTGTGAAAAGTACTCTCTTTTTTCTTATCATAAATCTGATAAATTTCAAAATAAATAAATTAAAAAATAAAACTCGAAACCTATTTCATGCACTTTTATAAATTTACAATTTATCAACTCTTCATTTATAATTTTTTTTTTAAACTTCAGAAATTAAATAAACTGTTGGTTAGTAAAAAATTAAGCTTTTTGAGCATTAAAATAATTTCTAGTATAAAAATTTAAGAATTAAATTGCAATCAAAATTTGAAAATTTTAAAGGCTACAATATCCTTTGAGCATGCTTCAGAGCCTAGGCTTTTCCATGGTTTTCTTTAGGTGAAATGGGCTTTTTGGCACAGCCTTACGCGATTAGGACATGTTTTGTTTAATGGGATGGGCTCGAGGAAAGCAAGGAAGTTTCGTCTTTTATTACTTAGGGAGGAACTGCTTGTTTCACAGAAAAAAATAAATTTTCTCGAGGGAATTTTCTTTTAAAAAAGAAAATCTTCAGTAAAATATTTTCTTTTGTTTCTTCCTTTTTCTTATTAAAATATATTCATTTATCACATTTATTTTCAATCAAAATTATTAAATTTTGATATGTGGGGCATAAGAAAATGGCTAGTTGAACTACCTCAGCTTGGAATTATTAGGTGTGGAAAGCACCAAACTTCCCAACCGCTCATGCATGAATGCCAGAGTCCTGTAAATCTCACTCATATTTGTGCTCTGTTTCCCCAAAATAGCGCAGGTATGGTGTTGGGAATCTGCTTTTCTGTGATTTAATCATTAATTTACTTGTAATTCTGCAGTGCAATAGATAATTTTGTGCATGCCATGACATGATAGAGCAAACCAATTACAGGCTGCCAGTTTTCAAACAAAAGACAATCTTGTGCATGCCATGACATGATAACATGTTACACTTGATTTATGTCTAATCTTGTCTGAAATTTTTCATCATCCTTACATTAACTTGGATTAATTATCTTTGATTTCACTTCATTATCAGATTTGGTTTCTACCTTTTCACCGCCATTCAAAAATTTTTAGGTTTGTAGAATAATCAAATTTAATTAACTCTAATAATCACAATGGATTATGACATTGCACCAACCATTGCACTGCCAAACCCCACTCTTCCCACCAAAAACACTTCATTTTCTAATTAGTACAAGTAAATGAAAGTAATTAAAATAAATGCTGCTGACAGAGAGTCAACTTCACTTGTACTGAAGATATCATAACTCATAATTATATGTTTATAAATATATACAATATGGTTAATGATCATCATCATCATCATCATCTCTTGGTCAAGTAGAGAGATGTGCTGTAAACAATAAGAAAAAAAAAAAAGAAGCAAAAGGGCATGAAAGAAGGAGACAATAAAGCAAGCCCATTATAGTTGATAAATAAGTATGTAGGCAAAAAGGGAAAGCAAGCATGCATGGTGATAACTAGCATGACCACAAAGACTCCCCAGCGTTGGTCTGATCAACCACCATGTCCATGGTGCCTGGAATATTATTGGAAGACGAACCATATTGTCTCATTCTCATGTGAACTACCTCAGCTTGTGCAATTGCCAATTGGGTTTGCAGAGAATCAATCTGTTGCTGCAAGGATGATATTGCCCCAACACATCCATATACTGGGTCACGTAACCTGGCATTTGCTTCATACACCATCGAACTCACCGCATCACTTCGTTGATGCTCAGGTAATTCCTGCAAATTTTCACCACCTGTTATACCCTATAAGCTGGAACGGTTTGGTTTATTTTAAAATGAAAAACCAAACTGAACCGTAAACAAATTTTTTTAAAATATTCAAACTAAACCCTTTTTTTAAGAGAGTCAAATTAGATTAAATATTTTATTTCAATTAAGTCCAATTTGATTTAGCGATTTGTATTGAATAATAAACACTCTTATGTTACACTCTTCAAGCAGGAATGGTAAGCGAGACAAGTTAAGAATATTCTTTCTTTTTTGTTCTATGTAGAAGGGGAAAAAAGCAAAAGCAAAAAAGAAAATTCTTTGCTAAAATCTAACTTTAAAATGTAGTCTGTACAGAAATTGGCCTAATGTAATGCTGGAACTCTGTTCTGCTTGGTCAAAAAAGCACTTGAGAATATATAGGGTAAAGCAAGATAAGAGAAAAATATTAATAGACGTTGACATATTAATAAAATCAGGTATTAATTAATGAATACAATAATCATGCCATTGGCATTATTTGGTTAATGCAATGAACCTTGCAACGATATATCAAATGAAGTGAACCTCAAGAAAAGGGTTGGAAATTATTATAGATATAATTAATTTTTTCAACCCAAATCATGTGCCACAGTTTTGCCCTTAAGTAAGCATGCATTTAAAGACCTTTATTTGGTCTGGCGTGCTGGAGTTGATGTTTTACAGTACTTTTGACATGAGAAATTCCTCCATAAATCATTCACCATTGGCATTGGGTTTGGTACACACGTGCTAACACTATTGGGTCGATCTTTTTTTTCCATTTTTGATTGCTAGTGGTGTAAAATATTACACCAATAGTAAGTCTTGCAATTGTAAAGCCAAGATTAACTCTTCCTTCTTGAGGTTTCTTTTCCCAGAGCAAAACTGCGCCGTTCAAAGACCAAAATGAATAATATCTTAAATCGTGAAATATTATCCAATTCAATTTGGATAGATTCATCGTTAAATTTTCTCTTATTAAAGAAAAGCAACAATATATATCTTCTTTTGTTCTACTTAACAATAACTTCTTTTTTTTTTTTTACTTTAATATTAAATAAATTTTTTAGATATACTTAATTTTAATTAAGATTCAAATTTTAATTTAAAATTTTATAATTCAAAAAATAACTTTAAATATTATTGAGGTAAAATTTTTTTAATTGATATTATATTTACAATTAAATTATAAATTTAGTTAACTCTAATTATGTAGAGATGTCATAATGACATAATCGCTTACATGAGTTTAGGTTAATTTTATAAAATAAAATCCCTTTAAAAAAACTAAAATAATAAAATAAAATAAGAAATCATAGTAAAGTATCAAACTTTATTTGGTTAGATGGGATGAAGGTCTATTTTGGACATATTTATGATATATCTCTATCCACGTAACTTCAATGTTCTTAAAGCACAAAGCACAGGCCACTCACAATCAACCTATCTTTTCCAAATTTATATGGAAAAATAAGAGAATTCTATGTAGATGGGTCTTAAAGTAAGAGAGGTTTGGCTCTTCAATCATCACTTTAATCATATTATCTCGATTTCACATATGCAAACCAACAAGTAAAGCTAGATTTGTGATCCTTTATTCTCTTTAGTGTACGAAATTGAGGAATCAAAATGGTAAAACAGTTACTTTTGAATAGAATATGGGAATTAGAACCCTACTTTCTCAGTGTTGTGGGGTACGTAATATTTCTATCAACTGAAAACTAACCACAACAACCGATGATGAAAGTTAAAAATAAGACTTTTCTACTTTTAAAATTTTTTTCTTTTTCTCCCATTTTTTATAATTAGAAAAAAATTTACTTAAACTTGACTGAAGATATAAATAAGTAGGTCTAAATTATTTTATATGTGAGTTTTATTACATATATTATATTTTGAATTCATGAGTTTTTGAATAATATTTTTTTGTTAATTTATTCTTATAGGCTGCAGGTAAATGTTTTATGCCACATAATTAGACATAGATATCTCGCAATTGACACCCACAAACAAAATAGTTATGTCTTTCCAATGTGTAATATATATGACAATTGATGTTAACATTATCGATCTTAATTAGTTAAAAAAAAATTCAATTATCAGATTCTTTTATAAGCAATGTAATGTATGTGGGTTTTTATTATAAAATTTGAATATTTATTTATTAATGTAAGAAGGTAATTTTTTTTCCACACAAGAGCGCGTACCTTTTGTTTTTCTAACTTGCACTTTCTATAATCTTGTCCTGATTCCTTAGGGTGCTCCTTAATTTGTGTATTATTTGCATTGTTGGACACAACAGTGCCTAGCAATATAATTATATATATGTAGTAGATCCCAAGCTTATATACATGTGCATATCTCAAGCTTATTTTAGTGCACCTTGAGGGAAAAAAAAAAAAGCTAGCCGCCGCATTTAAATCATAAAGAAAATTGCGCTCGTAATCAAACAGGTATAGTTTGATTGACAATTTGACATATTTAAAGAAAAAAATTGCAGTTGTGTGCTAGCGTTAATTACTATAGAGAGAGAGAGAGAGATGGATGGAGATTAACCTGTAGCATTTTGTTAACGTTACTTGCTCCAAAAACCTTGTGAACACTAGCAAACTTCTGAGGCTCATCTGCTGGAAAATATGGAGCAAAAACACAGTCCTGAGCACATCTCCTGCGGAGAAGTTTGCAAGCTGCGCATGGCGATAGTGCACCTTGTTTTCTACCACTCTCCTTCATTCTTTGTTAAAGGTGACCATAGACCTTTTGAGGGTGGGAAAAATCTGTCCACTCCTATAGCAAATTTTTAAGCTTACTATTTACTCTCTCTCTCTCTCTATATATATACATGTATATAAATCCAATATTTTGGCTAAAAAAGGTGAAAAAAATGAAAGAAAGAAATGGTTATAGTTGAGAGATTAAGAAAGAAAATTAAAACTCGAGAAACTGACCTTTCACAAGAAAATGAAACAAGGAGAGAGAGAGAGAGAGGCTCGCTGATATCAGGAGGAGGGGGCTCGACGGGAGAGCTAATGGGTGTTATATAAAGAAATTACATGACAGCAAATCTTACAAGGGTCCCACTAAAGAACAGCCATTAGATTTTGTTGGACAAAACATCCTTATTGATAAGACCCTTAGGTCTGCCTCAATGTGATATTTCTTCTTTCTCTTTCATATTATAATAATAAAATATATCAAAACAAATTAATTTTAATAATTTATAACAATTTCTTTACCGTACGGAAAACATTATTTTTAAAATTACGAAGCGTTAAATTTAAAATAAATACAAAGATCATCATACATCTCTATTATTAAAATATTTTAATTCATTCATCATCCATTAATTTTAATTTTAATTTTTTTAAAGAACTAGATATGAGTTTGTTTATTTTATTATTTAGTTGCAATAAAAAATTAATTATTTATATTATTTATTTTAATAAATATATTATTTAATTTATTAACTATTTAATTCTTATCATTATTTAAATTAATCTTTTATAATCAAATCATCTTAAGATCTGTTTGATAATATTAATTATTCTAATAGCTATTAATTATTTTAATAACTGTCAATTATTTTATTAAAAATTAATTATTAAATATTAATAGTTAATGATTAACTATTTATATAACTGTTAAAATATAAATGTTCGATAAAAATAATTATTAAATTAACTATTAAATATAAAAATAGTGATAAAATCTCATTAACATTAGTCAAAACATTTTTTTAACATCTAAAAGTTATGAGGGATAACTTTTTATAAACCACTACCTCAATCTATAAAAACTAATATAAATATTATGTCATCGAACAATATAAATAAAAAAAATAATATATTGACTATGATCAAAATGGTAAGTACTACTTTAAAAGTTATTATACAACAGAGTCTTAAACTCACTAATTAATAAATTTAAAATTATTAGGATTAAATAATTATATTATTCAAATTACAATAACTAAATAATTAATTTAAGAAAAAAAATTGCTTTAAGACAATTACCATATCGAAATACTTCACAAACTAAAAAAAAAAAGAAATAATATATTTTTTAAAATAAATAAATTAAATAATTAATTTTATTAAAATATAAAAATTAAATAGTAATTATTCAAAATTTAAGCTTAAGCTTAAAATATAATTAATTTGCTACTTTTTTATAAGGAAAAATTATTAATAATAACATTATCTAGAAAAAACTTAGAAGATCAAATTCAACTAAAATCCAATGGATTGAGTGTCCCGATACACGAAGTCCTAAATTAAAATGTAAAAAAATCATAGAAATATTAATTTGTATTTTAATTTAGCTCTATATGGCGGGCTAAACAAAGTCCTAATCACTATATTTAGAGAGGGATTTGGTCATCATCCAGTGTTATTTTTTATTCAAAATAAATATTTTCACGTAAGTATAGAAAAATATATAAGTTCACCCTTAAATTTTATTAAAAAAATATTATAACACTTTAAACTTTTAAACATATCTCATAATATATTTTAACTCCGATAAATATTTTACAATACACTTAAACTCTTGTAAAGTGAAATTAAAATATCTTTTGATCAACAAGAGTCAAAGTGTATCACAGGACATTTACAATAATTGAGTTATATCATGAGACATTTTAAAAATTTAAAGTATCACAAAAATTTTTTAATAAAATTTAGATGTGAAATTATATATTTGGCCTAATAGTTTTAAAAAATTAGATGGAAATACATGGAAATGGGATGGGAATGGAATTTTGTTCTATATTTAGTTGTGATGTGGGTAGCAATTAAGCATCTAATCACTATCATAAAAAAATTAAAAAGAAAAAAACAAAAGTCTTCTACTGATATCTAACGTCCACAAGGAAATGAATATAAATAAAAAAAATAATATATTGACTATGATCAAAATGGTAAGTACTACTTTAAAAGTTATTATACAACAGAGTCTTAAACTCACTAATTAATAAATTTAAAATTATTAGGATTAAATAATTATATTATTCAAATTACAATAACTAAATAATTAATTTAAGAAAAAAAATTGCTTTAAGACAATTACCATATCGAAATACTTCACAAACTAAAAAAAAAAAGAAATAATATATTTTTTAAAATAAATAAATTAAATAATTAATTTTATTAAAATATAAAAATTAAATAGTAATTATTCAAAATTTAAGCTTAAGCTTAAAATATAATTAATTTGCTACTTTTTTATAAGGAAAAATTATTAATAATAACATTATCTAGAAAAAACTTAGAAGATCAAATTCAACTAAAATCCAATGGATTGAGTGTCCCGATACACGAAGTCCTAAATTAAAATGTAAAAAAATCATAGAAATATTAATTTGTATTTTAATTTAGCTCTATATGGCGGGCTAAACAAAGTCCTAATCACTATATTTAGAGAGGGATTTGGTCATCATCCAGTGTTATTTTTTATTCAAAATAAATATTTTCACGTAAGTATAGAAAAATATATAAGTTCACCCTTAAATTTTATTAAAAAAATATTATAACACTTTAAACTTTTAAACATATCTCATAATATATTTTAACTCCGATAAATATTTTACAATACACTTAAACTCTTGTAAAGTGAAATTAAAATATCTTTTGATCAACAAGAGTCAAAGTGTATCACAGGACATTTACAATAATTGAGTTATATCATGAGACATTTTAAAAATTTAAAGTATCACAAAAATTTTTTAATAAAATTTAGATGTGAAATTATATATTTGGCCTAATAGTTTTAAAAAATTAGATGGAAATACATGGAAATGGGATGGGAATGGAATTTTGTTCTATATTTAGTTGTGATGTGGGTAGCAATTAAGCATCTAATCACTATCATAAAAAAATTAAAAAGAAAAAAACAAAAGTCTTCTACTGATATCTAACGTCCACAAGGAAATTAATATATTCTTGTGCTTTTTTTAGTTTAATAATTTGGTCCCAAAATTTTCATATCAAGAATCATTTTGAGAGCTAAGGTAAACAGAAGAATGTATTAATAGTAAAATGTCACATCTAATAGTAATTAATCCAAAAGTTAATGATTATATTAATAAGTCCCCAACTTTAATTATATCATACATGCTCACCATACTCCATCATTTTTTTTCTTTTATATATATATATATATATATATATATATATATATATATGTCTGTCCAGTAATGGATTGTGAGATTCACATTTTGTCTAATGCAGTTAATTTCCATTCACCAATTTTCAAGATAACAAAAAAAAAAAAAAAAAGAGAGTTACAAAATGCATGAGTTATATTTTTTTTTAATATGTATATGATAGAAAATTAGAAGTGCATGCAGTTTTATACACTATTTTTTTAATATTTTAGAAATTTTTTAAAAAATAAACGTTAACAAAATTTAAAATTTAATTTTTATGAGATACATACTCGATCATTATACTACTGATTCAATACTAATAATGTGTTCAATGGTAATAATATGGACGTGCATATTGCATATTATACGATTTTTTAAAAATATTTAAATTAATTGTATCATGAAATTTCTTATTTTATTTGTTTTATTTTTAGTTCGGAGGTATATCCGTCAATAAAAAAAAAAAAAAAAAAATTCACAGGTTAACTAAAGAATCAGAAAAAAGAATATAAAATTTAATGATAAATAAATAGAAAACAATTACCGCAATCCTTCAACTAATCTATAGCCTATGTATGCACATGCTTTTGCTCTGCAGCATATGCATTTTTTTCTCCCAGTTTTTAACCTTCTCTAATTTATTCACTTCACTGCTCTTTTTTTTTTTTTATTTTTTTTCTCCAAATACAAATTCATGAAAGGGATATTTAAATTATTATATATATATAGAGAGAGAGAAACGTTTTCAAAACGGAAAGCTTTTAAAAAAAAAAAAATGGAACCAATCGGTTGGATGTGGATTTAAATTTAAAGTTAGATCAATAATTAATCCCATTTTTTTTTATGAGTGATTCTTACTTGTTCATACGCTTATTCAATTGAAAATTAATATATCACTAAATTAATGACAAGTCATTTTAAAAAAAAAATTATAGTAAATCACATTATAAAATATAATTTTTTAATTTTTAATTGTTTAAGTGTATAAATTATTTTATATATCCTAATATAAGTAAGAATTTTCTTAATTTCTGTGTAGCTTTTTTTTTAACCTAAAAAATAGTTAATTATTATATTAATTTTAATCTATTATTTATATCAATAAATAAATTAATCAATTCACCAACTAACTAATCAATTTAATTTCAGAAATGCTAAACAGGATTTAGATATCACATATTTTAATGTTGTTAATTTACAATTCATCTTTCTGTGAGTTATAATTACATCTTAAAGATTAGTAGCTTTATATAAATCAGTGTTTACGATATGCATACACCCGTTTTTAATAATATATGATATTTATTTTTTATATTATGAAAAATTATTTTTTAAAAATATAAAATACATTATCTTTAGCACGTATTTAACAATTTATAAATATTATCTGATACGTAAAAATAAAGAGTGAAAATGAAAAGAAATTAAGGGATTAAAAATATGTGAAATAATTAATATTAAAATATTTATAATTTTGAACATTAATTAATATGAGATTAGTCCTTTTTCTTTTGTTTTGGAATCATTTATGAGATTAGTGTTGAATAAAGTTAAATAATGAAAAAATAAAATAATGCAACTGAATGTGATTAATTAAGTAGAAAGTTGATATTATAAAATTATATTAGTAAATTACAGGTGATGGGGATATGCTGAATTTGACAAGATATATAGAAAACCTTCCGAAAGTTCTCTGCTGGGATACATAAAAATGATTAACATCACTAAGAGTGAGTGCTTTTGACACTAATTTTATTTAAAGAGTTCCACTACTTAATTAAATAATAACTGGACGAGATTTGCAAACATAAGCAAGAATATTTATTATGCAATCCCCTTGTATATCTCCACAAAAATTTCGATTAATTGGCTCAAATGATACATTAATTAATTTAATCAATAATTAATCCCACTGTGGGGTAAGCTTTGTTTAAGCTTATTGGCATTATTGGGCAAAGCTTGAAGTGCTGCCCATATTACAAGTGCATGTGTACAACCTAAAATTATTTCGAAATCAAACTGAAAATGGACATGACCACCACCGCATATAAAGATTGAAGTGATATATTCCACAAGCAACCGATCAAATTTGACAACTCTATCTAAGCAATTTTGGACATTATTAATGGAATTGAATTCCAAGTCGGTGGATTTGACAAGATGATAATGAATTTTGTTGTCACACTTCAGCAAGAAATTAACATGTAATATATATTTTTACATTGATTTTTTTGGATTTAAATTTAACCGTTGGCAATATATTTATTTATTTAATTAAGCAAAAAATAATGTCAAGGTATATATATATATATATATATATATATATATATATATATATATTACAAATTTATAATCGATGAATAATGAATTGATTTGAATTATTTAATGAAGTTCTTATTGGGTATGGGTTGTCATGGACTATGGTCTTTTCAAATTAATTATCACCGAACAAAAATCATATTCAATTATTATTCATGGCTAATCTTCAACTTTAAACTTCACTTCTTAATGATTTCTAGGTAATTTCAGTTGAGAGTTGAAACATAAACTACGATTAATTATTGAATGGACCAAACCCAATTATTTTTAAATTCAGCTGCATCAATCTTGTCATGGTTTTTGGGTCTAAAGCTCAGGAGGTGGATTTCTCTTGTTAATGGGCCTAGCCCTCTGTTGTGGATTTCTTTTGTTTGGGTAAGACATTAATTTATTTTAAAACACAATTGGCCCATGGTTTTAGTTTAGTTTCCAAATTAGTAAAATATCTAAGTTAATTGATGAGAAATAGCTTTGAATTTATAAATTTTAATTCAAGTTTTTTACTTAGAAATTAAAGTATATGATTGGTGGGATTTTTTTATATTAAAAAAAAATATCTATTGATTGATAAAAAGAGAAAACAAAAATAATATATTAATATTAAATCTTACATCAAAGCGGCATATGTTAATTTAATAACAAACAAAACTATAAAACAAATTTAGAAAATTAGGTGTCTTTAATATAAATTATATATTATATATGATAATGAATTTTACAACGGTTATATCAAATATTTATACTATAGTTTATGTAGAATTAATTAAAAAATATATAATAAATATGTAAATCTAAATATTTGATCTAGTAATTATTAAACTATTTTTGTAGGAGGAAATTTTAATGTCAATTGTTTTCATAAATGGGCTAATTATCTTTGATTACCATGCAAATAATCCGGCAATCAACTAGTAATTCAATATTATAATTTAATAATTACAAAAATAATAATATATAAATAAAGCAGTAAGCCAGTCTAGTCAAATTATATTATATGAAAGATATAAAATTCTATAATATACGAATGCTGTAGCCTGGGAAGGACATATCTTGTAAGCGCTGAAATATTTCAATTAATAAATAGGTTATTCAAATTTAAATTTTAAATCCTTTGATTTGAAGGAATTTTATATTATATTAAAAAATTATTTAATTTTAAATTTTAAATTTATAGTTGAAAATTTCAAAAATTATTTTATCTCTCAGGTCATTTAACGTAGCTATTGCTGAGACAAAAGCTGGTCGAGATGTGATAACTTTCATAAATTCGAGAATATTTCAAACCCTTTGTCAAAAGCTTACGTATGCTTAATTAATTATTCACTTAATTGTCCTATCAATCACAAACTTCTTTAGTATCTTGAATTCAAACTATGCTACAAATTAGGATTAAGTATTTAATTTAAATTAAATTAATTAATTTTAATTATTAAAATTAAATTAATTAAATTATTATATTTTTAAAATTAAAATTTATTATTAAATTATTATATTTTAAATTAAATAGTGCTCACACCTACCGAAAATATTGATATCCTCATACATATCCATAATTATATAAGTTAATTAATTACATATCAAGATAGATTAATATTAATTATTGTGCATTTTATACACAATATTATTTAACTGATTTGGTGGTAAAATGACAGAATTGGTAGGTGGCTAATATCTTGAGGATATAGCATTTCAGATTTTATAAACTTGAGAAATTGACATACTTAGGGCATATATTAATTAGTAACAAGTTGCTTCTAGATTTTGTAGGTTTGTTATCTGAAAGACGAGTTCGACATCTAAGCGTCCACACTAGCTCGCACTAACAATTCAATCCGATTAATTTAAATTAAATCAATCCAATTTTTATAATTTATTAATGTATAAGCAATTAATCCAATTTAAATTATATCTATAAGCAATCTATTAAAGTATTAATAGAGTGATTAAATTTTTATATGCTATTTCTTAGTTTTCTTTTAGTAAATTAAATTAAATAAATCAAATTATTTAAATTGAAATAGCTGATTTTAATATTCAAACCAACACATATACACCCTTACATCCAATCCCAATTTATATTTTTGTTTGTTTATAGATTTTGTTAGATGATTAGTCTTTACAAACATGATGTTTGTCAATATGCGTCTATGGATTTTGGGATCCCGTAGTTGATGTGCTATTCCCATTTGCAGAAGAAGGGGGACACTGTGATGTGCATGCGTGGAAAAACAGAGGGAAAGAACCGCCAAACAGCCGAGGGCCAATGCCGGTCTTGTGAAGATTTTTCTAGCAACTGGCTTGGCTAAAGAGTTTCTTTGACCCTTCTAAATCAGACTCTGCACCAACCACCATCATCATTAATTAATAAAATAAATCACCAAACCAACCACGATGAATGTGCGAGCGGCTTGCGTAGGGATGGGGGGTGGGGGGGTTGGTGTTGTTGAAATAAAAAAACGATAAGCTTTTTTTATTGTAATTAATGAGTTTGTAATGTAAATTATGCATGCGAGTGTCTTGTCGGGGGACTTCAATCATATAAGACAATATTTATGAAATTAATTATGCAAAACACTTTTTGTAAAATTTTTTTCTGATGCGAAAAGTGCTGAAAACTATTAATATGTTTTAATTATTTGCATTTAAAATTACCTCCACTAAAATGATTTAAGTTAAATTTGCTTGACTCTCATGCACATTTTTTTTTTAATATATATACATAATTCCTTATATTTATATATAACTTATTATACATATTTAAAAAAGTTTTAACAAATAAAAAAGTTGATTATTCAAAAGATTTTAGAAATATTGAAGTTGGAAGGAAAGGAGAAAAAGCCAAAAGAAGGCAAAAATTTAAGATGTTTTATGCTCCATCCACTTCCAGATTCCAGCCTTGATTTGAATTTGAGGAGTAGTTGATGTCCACAAATAAAATTAAATGCATTCATCTTCATCGATCACCTCCTCCAAGGCATGGATTTTGTTAAAAATATAATTGGATTTTAGTGTTAAAATATTAGTTTAAATATTGTTTTTATTTTATACTTTTCATCAGGGAAGTTGCTCTTGAGTATTTAATAACATCAATCAATATGGTGAGAAAACTACTTGAAGTTTTGATGGGGCAGCTTGCAGTGATACTAGATGATGCAAAAATGGATGCCTTAACTGGCTTGAAAATGGTTAATATGAACTTCTACCCGACATGCTCAAATCCTGAGCTCACTGCAGGAGTGGGTCGCCACTCAGATTCGGGTACCCTTACCGTGTTGTTGCAGGATGGCGTTGGTGGTCTCTACGTGAATATGGAAGAAACTTAGAAGGCAATGAAAAGGTGCTTTGGTCATCAATATTGGCGACACTCTACTTTTACATTTCAAAGTCAAAGTACGTTGGCTTAATACTTTAAACCAAACTAATAATATTCAAAATACATAATAATTATTTATTAATTAAAGTAAAACACTTTGGACTGGATCGAGTTGCTTCTCAAGTATATATTTCAAACTTAAATAATTGGATTCACCAACCACTTGTGCCTCGGTTGTCAACATTGGTGACACACTTCAGGTTAATCTTTTACAATTCAAAGTTGCTGCATCGAGTGAGGTTGTATTCGAAACTTCAAAATTTATATTTAATTTAATAATTTACATTAATTTATATCTCTTTCACGATACCAAGATTTGTCTAAGTCCATCATAGCATATTTAAAAATAATTTTATATAATTAATTAATTTTAATTTAATAGTATTAAAATTATATTTAAAATTCTGAGATAACCATAATTATAATTGAAGTCTAAATAAATTAAGTTTTTGAAGAGAAAATACAAAATAATTAAAAAATCTCCATGACTCGATCCACTGAATCAAATAAATACAATATGTCTTATTATTTTTTATTCAGGACATATTTATTGGCGACATTAAAATTAGGAAATTTCTTTTAATTGGAAAAGATATTAAAGGCCTAAATCTTGATATTTAATTTGGGCAGGGAAAAAGAAAACGGGAATATTGTAGAATCTGTTTTCTTCA